>NC_057807.1:556711822-556811152 GCF_018294505.1 Triticum aestivum
ATGGAGGTAAAACCCTACTCCTGCTTGATTATGATTGTCGAGTATGAAGGTTACAAGAGTTGATCTACCTCGCGATCGTGATGGCTAACCATAGATGTCTAGCCTATGAGGATTCCGACGATGGTAAAATTTTCCCTCTACAGACTAACCCCTCCAATTTATATACACATTGGAGGTGGTCTATGGATTGTACAAAGTCGGTTTACCAGGGAAGGAAACCTCCAGACTCTATTCTTGCCGTCCACGTGTTGAGAAGTCCCATCAGGACACGGTAAATGATCTTCTGAAAGGACCACGATGTCTCCTAGGGGGGGGTGAATAGGCGTTTTAAAAACTTCTACGGATTTGGATTAATCCTAATGCGGAAATAAACTAAGAGGATACTTTTCAAGCACAAATCCTAAATACACCAGGCTCAACTAAGTGCACCAACAACTTATTATAAATAAGATGAGCACAACAAGGATACTAACAAGAACAAGTAAGTTACACAAACTTACTTGAGCAATATGACAAGATATGGAAGTGTATGACACAAGTTAGCAATTTACACTAAACACAAGATATATCAATAATAGCATGTATGAATTGCGGGATATAAAGTGTAGGCCTAAATAATCTCTTCAAGGAAATAGCCAACACAATATAATGGGGACAACAATATATAGTGAATGCAAGGTCAAGAGACCAAAGTAAACCACAAGTAGTGGCTAGGGTTAGAGATAACCGAAGACACAGAGACGAGGATGTATCCCGATGTTCACTTCCTTGGAGGGAAGCTAGTCACCGTTAGAGAGGTGGATGTTACCACGAAGGAACACCAACGCCATGAAGGCTCACCCTATTCTCCCTTTGAGACAACACCACAAAGGCGTTTCTAAACTGCTAGTGGTAGACCTTGAGGCAGCCTCCAAACCTTCACAAACTTTTCGGGGGCAAATCACAAGTTGATTCCTCACCGGAGCACTCCTACCGCCTAGGAGTCTCCAACCTCCAAGAGTAACAAGATCAAGGGGGAAATGCTCAAGACTTGCTCAAATCACAAATTCCTTTGGTCAAGAGAAGGAGAGGGAGTGGATCTTCACTTGAGTGGAATCTCTCTCAAGAACTCTCACAAATCTCTCCGGGATCTAAGATTTGAGGTAGGAGAAAGGAGAGGGAGTTTTTTCTCAAGTGTTGGTCAAGATAGTTGTGTTGCTCAACCCCTCCACGAAGTGGTGAAGGGGTATTTATAGTATGGGCACAAATCTGGCCGTTGGGGGGGGGGATACTGCCCAGTAAAGTGTCGGACATCCGGTGACAAAACATGCACCGGACATCCGGTGGAACACCGGACGTCTGACGGCTGTAGCACGCCATTAGACGAATGTATCAGGATATTTGCGAAATAGGTTTGACGGACGCCCGACATTTTCCGGACGTTCGGAGACCGGACGTCCGGTAAGTACCAGAAATCCGTCTTTTTGTTTCTGGATTGGCGCACCGGATTTCCGGACGTTACCGGACGTCCGACCAAAATAACAGCAGGAACCCCAAAACTAAAACACGCATAACTTTCACATCCGGACTCCGATTTTGATGATCTTGGGCTCGTTTTTTAGCTATGGAAAAGCTCCAAGTCCTCAGATAGAGAAACACCCAAAATAAACCAAAATGGAGGGTGCAAAGTATGGAAATGTTAGATCATATATTTTGAGAAACTATTTGGCTTTGGCTTTTCTTTGGTATATAGGATATGAGTGGAATTGTGTATAGAAGATGTTGACTTGAGCAAGTCCATCACAAACCCCTTTGATCCCCTCTTAATAGTGCGGGATCCCTATAACTCAAGAATCATAAAAGAGCTACACTACATAGCTATCGAGAATCCATTCTTGAGTGTATATGTTTCTTTGGTGGTCATCACTCCATAACACTAACGTCAAAGGAACTAATACCTTTGACACGAGACGTTCACTTGAGCTTGATGTTGATGTTTCTCCTTGGCTCAAGATTAAGGCAAGACATTGTAAAGTCTTCAAGTCTCTCCCCCATACACAATGTGGGAAGCTTTGCTTTGTATTCATCTTCACTTGTCCATCATGTCATCCACAAGCTTCAAGCATGTAATCCTTTGGGATGGTTATCTTGAACTTGCCCCTGTCAACCATGATCACCAACACTTGATGTCATCCTCTCATAAAAACTTGATGTCATCCTATCATAGACACTTGAAATCTCTTTCTCCATGTGAGCCCATGAGAATCACCACAAGATCCTATGTGGTGCATCATTTGCGCTCGTGTGTTGACCATTTGGAGTTCGATCTTTGAGCTTCATCTTGGTCAACCTATATCTCTACTCCATGTTTAATCTTGACGTTTGGAAGGGTATATTGAATTCTTCACTTGAATAGCTTGCTTGAATACTTGATCAATCATGACTCAACACATGAGTCCCTTACGATCATATCTTTGAGCCACTCCTAGAATTCATCATTCAAATCATCCTTTTAAGATCTTGATACATTATGGCTCAAACCATAGCTCTAAGCATGGCAACCCTTAAGATACTCCAATGAACTTCATTTTGATCATCTCAATGTAATTGTTGCTTCAAAGGAGTTGTCTTCCATTATTCTTCAATCATATTCCAATGGGATTAACCTTCAAATGTATATCTCAATACAAATATTAGTCCATAAGGATTGTCATTAATTACCAAAACCACACATGGGGACTACATGAACTTTCAATCTCCCCCATTTTGGTAATTGATGACAATCTCAGCAAGAGGGTTTATATAATGAATTTCTACACAAGCATTTGATGTTAGTAAGACCTCAATATATAGAGCAAGCTCCCTCACAATATATGCATGTGTGAATGAACTTTGAATTTCATTGCATATATTGGTTGATATAAACTAGTTGGAGTTTTTTCTATATATTCATTCATGCAACTAGTATATATAACTAGGGTGGATATGCATGAATGACAACAAGAACTTCAAAAGATATTAATCTTAAACCCTCTGAACTTCTCCCCCATTGGCAACAAATGCCAAAATGGAAGACAAAACATCTAGAAGACCAATATAGTATGAGTTCCTCCTTAATGTGTACATATCACAAAATGTGAGTGAACGCAAATGCACATATAGAATAATGAACAATTTGAGGAGCACAAAATCTATAGAATGCAACCAGATATGAAGATATGAAAACAAGCATTAGACATATGAGGAAAACAGCCAAAACACATGAGTGCGCAAGATTATATGTCAAACATACAAGCACTCACGACACAACCTCTTACCTAAGCCACTATAAGAATAAGTGGGAAAAAACTGTTGGGGAACGTAGTAATTTCAAAAAATTTCCTACGTACACGCAAGATCATGGTGATGGCATAGCAACGAGAGGGGAGAGTGTTGTCCACGTACCCTCGTAGACCGTAAGCGGAAGCGTTAGCACAATGCGGTTGATGTAGTCGTACGTCTTCACGATCCGACCGATCCAAGTACCGAACATACGGCACCTCCGAGTTCAGCACACGTTCAGCTCGATGACGATCCCCGGGCTCCGATCCAGCAAAGCTTCGGGGATGAGTTCCGTCAGCACGACGGCATGGTGACGATGATGATGCTCTACCGGCGCAGGGCTTCGCCTAAACTCCGCGACGATATGACCGAGGTGGAATATGGTGGAGGGGGGCACCGCACACGGCTAAGGAACGATCTGTAGATCAACTTGTGTTCTTGTGGGATGCCCCCTTGCCCCCGTATATAAAGGAGCAAGGGAGGAGGAGGCCGGCCCTAGGAGGAGGGCGCGCCAAGGGGAGTCCTACTCCCACCGGGAGTAGGACTCCTTCTTTCCTAGTCCAACTAGGAGAAGGGGGGAAAGGAGGGAAGTGGAGAAGGAAGGGAGAGGGGGGCCATGCCCCAAACCCTTTGTCCAATTCGGACTGGGCTTGGGAGGGGCGCGCGCCACCTCCTGGCTCCTTCCCACTAAGGCCCATTAAGGCCCAATACTCTTCCCCGTATTCCCGTAACTCCCCGGTACTCCGAAAAATACCCGAATCACTCGGAACCTTTCCGAACTCCGAATATAGTCGTCCAATATATATCTTTACGTCTCGACCATTTCGAGACTCCTCGTCATGTCCCTGATCTCATCCGGGACTCCGAACTCCTTCGGTACATCAAAACTCATAAACTCATAATATAACTGTCATCGAAACCTTAAGCGTGCGGACCCTACGGGTTCGAGAACTATGTAGACATGACCTAGAACTATTCTTGGTCAATAACCAATAGTGGAACCTGGATGCCCATATTGGCTCCTACATATTCTACGAAGATCTTTATCGGTCAAACCGCATAACAACATACGTTGTTCCCTTTGTCATCGGTATGTTACTTGCCCGAGATTCGATCGTCGGTATCCAATACCTAGTTCAATCTCGTTACCGGCAAGTCTCTTTACTCGTTACATAATGCATCATCCCGCAACTAACTCATTAGTCAGATTGCTTGCAAGGCTTATAGTGATGTGCATTATCGAGATGGCCCAGAGATACCTCTCCGACAATCGGAGTGACAAAACCTAATCTCGAAATACGCCAACCCAACTTGTACCTTTGGAGACACCTGTAGTACTCCTTTATAATCACCCAGTTACGTTGTGACGTTTGGTAGCACCCAAAGTGTTCCTCCGGTAAACGGTAGTTGCATAATCTCATAGTTACAGGAACATGTATAAGTCATGAAGAAAGCAATAGCAACATACTAAACGATCAAGTGCTAGGCTAACGGAATGGGTCATGTCAATCACATCATTCTCCTAATGATGTGATCCCATTAATCAAATGACAACACATGTCTATGGTTAGGAAACATAACCATCTTTGATTAATGAGCTAGTCAAGTAGAGGCATACTAGTGACTATATGTTTGTCTATGTATTCACACATGTATCATGTTTCCGGTTAATACAATTCTAGCATGAATAATAAACATTTATCATGAAATAAGGAAATAAATAATAACTTTATTATTGCCTCTAGGGCATATTTTCTTCAGTCTCCCACTTGCACTAGAGTCAATAATCTAGTTCACATCGCTATGTGATTTAACACCAATATTCACATCTGCATGTGATTAATACCCATAGTTCACATCATCATGTGATCAACACCCAAAGGGTTTACTAGAGTCAATAATCTAGTTCACATCGCTATGCGATTAACACCCAAAACAGTACTAAGGTATGATCATGTTTTGCTCGTGAGAGAAGCTTAGTCAATGGGCCTGTCACATTCAGAGCCGTATGTATTTTGCAAATATTCTATGTCCACAATGCTCTGCACGGAGCTACTCTATATAATTGCTCCCACTTTCAATATGTATCTAGATTGAGACTTAGAGTCATCTGGATCAGTGTAAAAGTTTGCACCGATGTAACTTTTACAACGAACTCTTTTATCACCTCCATAATCGAGAAACATCTCCTTAGTCCTTACTAAGGATATTCTTGACCGCCGTCCAGTGATCTACTATTAGATCAAAATTGTATTCCTTTGCCAAACTTAGAGCAAGGTATACAATAGGTCTGGTATACAGCATAGCATACTATATAGAACCTATGACTGAGGCATAGGGAGTGACTTTTCATTCTCTTTCTATTTTCTGCCATGGTCGGGTCTTGAGTCTTACTTAACTTCACACCTTTGCATCACAGGCAAGAACTCCTTCTTTGACTGTTCCATTTTGAACTATTTCAAAATTTTATCAAGGTATGTACTCATTGAAAAATCTTATCAAGCGTCTTTTGATCTATCTATATAGATCTTGATGCTCAATGTGTAAGAAGCTTCACCGAGGTCTTTCTTTGAAAAACTCCTTTCAAACACTCCTTTATGCTTTCCAGAAAATTCTACATCATTTCCAATTAATAATATGTCATTCATATATACTTATCAGAAATGATGTAGTGCTCCCACTCACTTTCTTGTAAATACAGGTCTTTCCAAAAGTCTGTATAAAACCATATGCTTTGATCAACTCATCAAAGCGTATATTCCAACTCCGAGATGCTTGCACCAGTCCATTGATGGATTGCTGGAGCTTGCACACTTTATTAGCACCTTTAGGATTGACAAAACCTTCTGGTTGCATCATATACAACTTCTTCTTTAATAAATCCATTAAGGAATGCAGTTTTGACGTCCATTTGCCAGATTTCATAAAATGTGGCAATTGCTAACATGATTCAGACAGACTTAAGCTTCGATACGAGTGACAAAATCTCATCGTATTCAACACCTTGAACTTGTTGAAAACATTTCGCAACGAGTCGAGCTTAGTAGATAGTAACACTACTTTCAGTGTCCGTCTTCCTCTTGAAGATCCATTTATTTAACATGGCTTGCTGATCATCGAGCAAGTCAATCAAAGTCCATACTTTGTTCTCATACATGGATCATATCTCAGATTTTATGGCCTCAAGCCATTTCGTGGAATCTGGGCTCATCATCGCTTCCTCATAGTTCGTAGGTTCATCATGGTCTAGTAACATGACTTCCAGAACATGATTACCGTACCACTCTGGTGCGGATCTTAATCTGGAAGACCTACGAGGTTTGGTAGCAACTTGATCTGAAGTTTCATGATCATCATCATTAACTTCCTCACTAATTGGTGTAGGAATCACTGGAACTGATTTCTGTGATGAACTACTTTCCAATAAGGGAGAAGGTACAATTACCTCATCAAGTTCTACTTTCCTCCCACTCACTTCTTTCGAGAGAAACTTCTTCTCTAGAAAGGATCCATCTTAGCAAAGAATAACTTGCCTTCGGATATGTGATAGAAAGTGTACCCAATAGTTACCTTTGGGTATTCTATGAAGACGCACTTCTCCGATTTGGGTTCGAGCTTATCAGGTTGAAAACCTTTTTCATATAAGCATCGCAACTCCAAGCTTTAAGAAACGACAGCTTAGGTTTACTGCTAAACCATAGTTCATACAGTGTCATCTCAACGGATTTAGATGGTGCCCTATTAAACGTGAATGCAGCTGTCTCTAATGCATAACCCCAAAATGATAATGATAAATAAATAAGAAACATCATAGATCACACTATATCTAATAAAGTGCGGTTACGATGTTCGGACACACCATAACATTGTGGTGTTCCAGGTGGCGTGAGCTGTGAAACTATTCCACATTGTTTTAATTAAAGACCAAACTCGTAACTCAAATATTCGTCTCCGCGATCAGATCGCAGAAACTTTATTTTCTTGTTACGATGATTTTTCTACTTCACTCTGAAATTCTTTGAACCTTTCAATTATTTCATACTTATGTTTCATCAAGTAGATATACCTATATCTGCTCAAATCATCTTGTGAAGGTCAGAAAATAACGATACTTGCCACGAGCATCAACACTCATTGGATCGCATACATCAGTATGTATTATTTCCAATAAGTCAGTAGCTTGTTCCATTGTTCCGGAGAGCGGAGTTTTAGTCATCTTGCCCAAAAGGCACAGTTCGCAAGCATCAAATGATTCATAACCAAGTGATTCCAAAAATCCATCTTTATGGAGTTTCTTCATGCGCTTTACACTGATATGACCCAAATGGCAGAGCCACAAATAAGTTGCACTATCATTATTAACTTTGCATCTTTTGGCATCAATATTATGAATATGTGTATCACTATGATCGAGATCCAACAAACTATTTTCATTGGGTGTATGACCATCGAAGATTTTATTCATGTAAACAGAACAACAATTATTCTTTGACTTTAAATGAATAACCGTTTTTGCAAAAACATGATCAAATCATATTCATGCTCAACGCAAACACCAAATAACATTTATTTAGGTTTAACACTAATCTCGAAAGTATAGGGAGTGTGCGATGATGATCATATCAATCTTGGAACCACTTCCAACACTCATCGTCACTTCCCCTTCAACTAGTCTCTGTTTATTCTGTAACTCCTGTTTCGAGTTACTAATATTTAGCAACCGAACAAGTATCAAATACTCAGGGGCTACTATAAACAATAGTAAAGTACACATCAATAACATGTATATCAAATATACCCTTGTTCACTTTGCCATCCTTCTTATCCACCAAATATTCAAGGTATTTCCGTTTCCAGTGACCATTTCCTTTGCAGTGTAAGCACTCAGTTTCATGCTTTGGTTCAGCTTTGGGCTTCTTCGTGGGAGTGACAACTTGCTTGCCATTCTGCTTGAAGTTCCCTTTCTTTCCCTTTGCCCTTTTCTTGAAACTAGTGGTCTTGTCAATCATCAACACTTGATTCTCTTTTCTTGATTTCTACCTTCGTCGATTTCAGCATCACGAAGAGCTCAGGAATCATTTTCGTCATCCCTTGCATACTATAGTTCATCACGAAGTTGTAGTAACTTAGTGATGGTGACTAGAGAATTTTGTCAATCACTATCTTATCTGGAAGATGAAATCCCACTTGATTCAAGCAATTGAAGTACCCAGACAATCTGAGCACATGCTCACTAGTTGAGCGATTCTCCTCCATCTTTTAGCTATAGAACTTGTTGGAGACTTCATATCTCTGAACTCGGGTATTTGCTTGAAATATTAACTTCAACTCCTGGAACATCTCATATGGTCCATGACGTTCAAAACGTCTTTGAAGTCCCGATTCTAAGCCGTTAAGCATGGTGCACTAAACTATCTAGTAGTCATCATATTGAGCTAGCCAAAGATTCATAACATCTGCATCTGCTCCTGCAATAGGTCTGTCACCTAGCGGTGCATTAAGGACATAATTCTTCTGTGCAGCAATGAGGATAAACCTCAGATGATGGATCCAATCCGCATCATTGCTACTAACATCTTTCAACACAATTTTCTCTAGGAACATATCAAAATAAACATATGAAAGCAACAACGCAAGCTATTGGTCTACAACATAATTTGCAAAATACTACCAAGACTAAGTTCATGATAAATTAAAGTTCAATTAATCAAATTACTTAAGAACTCCCACTTAGATAGACATCCCTCTAATCCTCTAAGTGATTACGTGATCCATATCAACTACACCATGACCGATCATCACGTGAGATGGAGTAGTTTTCAATGGTGAACATCATTATGTTGATCATATCTAGTATATGATTCACGCTCGACCTTTCGGTCTCAGTGTTCCAAGGCCATATCTGCATATGCTAGGCTCGTCAAGTTTAACCTGAGTATTCTGCGTGTGCAAAACTGGCTTGCACCCATTGTAGATGAACGTTGAGCTTATCACACCCGATCATCACGTGGTGTCTGGGCACGACGAACTTTGGCAATGGTGCATACTCAAGGAGAACACTTCTTGATAATTTAGTGAGAGATCATCTTAAAATGCTACCGCCAATCAAAGCAAGATAAGATGCATAATGGATAAACATCACATGCAATCAATATAAGTGATATGATATGGCCATCATCATCTTGTGCTTGTGATCTCCATCTCCGAAGCACCGTCGTGATCACCATCGTCACCGGCGCGACACCTTGATCTCCATCATAGCATCGTTGTCGTCTCGCCAATCTTATGCTTCTACGACTATCGCTACCGCTTAGTGATAAAGTAAAGCATTACAGGGCGATTGCATTGCATACAATAAAGCGACAACCATATGGCTCCTGCCAGTTGCCGATAACTTCGGTTACAAAACATGATCATCTCATACAATAAAAAATAGCATCACGTCTTGACCATATCACATCACAACATGCCCTGCAAAAACAAGTTAGACGTCCTCTACTTTGTTGTTGCAAATTTTACGTGGCTGCTACGGGCTTAGCAAGAACCGTTCTTACCTACGCATCAAAACCACAATGATAGTTTGTCAAGTTGGTGCTGTTTTAACCTTCGCAAGGACCGGGCGTAGCCACACTCGGTTCAACTAAAGTGAGAGAGACAGACACTCGCCAGCCACCTTTAAGCACAAGTGCTCGCAACGGTGAAACCAGTCTCGCGTAAGCGTACGCGTAATGTCGGTCCGGGCCGCTTCATCTCACAATACCGCCGAACCAAAGTATGACATGCTGGTAAGCAGTATGACTTGTATCACCCACAACTCACTTGTGTTCTACTCGTGCATATGACATCTACGCATAAAACCAGGCTCTGATACCACTGTTGGGGAACATAGTAATTTCAAAAAATTTCCTACGTACACGCAAGATCATGGTGATGGCATAGCAACGAGAGGGGAGAGTGTTGTCCACGTACCCTCGTAGACTGTAAGCAGAAGCGTTAGCACAATGCGGTTGATGTAGTCGTACGTCTTCACGATCTGACCGATCCAAGTACCGAACGTACGACACCTCCGAGTTCAGCACACGTTCAACTCGATGACGATCCCCGGGCTCCGATCCAGCAAAGCTTCGGGGATGAGTTCCGTCAGCACGACGGCGTGGTGACGATGATGATGCTCTACCGGCGCAGGGCTTCGCCTAAACTCCGCGACGATATGACCGAGGTGGAATATGGTGGAGGGGGGCACCGCACACGGCTAAGGAACGATCCGTAGATCAACTTGTGTTCTTGTGGGGTGCCCCCTTGCCCCCGTATATAAAGGAGCAAGGGAGGAGGAGGCCGACCCTAGGAGGAGGGCGCGCCAAGGGGAGTCCTACTCCCACCGGGAGTAGGACTCCTTCTTTCCTAGTCCAACTAGGAAAAGGGGGGAAAAGAGGGAAGTGGAGAAGGAAGGGAGAGGGGGGCCGCGCCCCAAACCCTTTGTCCAATTCGGACTGGGCTTGGGAGGGGCGCGCGCCACCTCCTGGCTCCTTCCCACTAAGGCCCATTAAGGCCCAATACTCTTCCCCGTATTCCCGTAACTCCCCGGTACTCCGAAAAATACCCGAATCACTCGGAACCTCCGAACTCCGAATATAGTCGTCCAATATATCGATCTTTACGTCTCGACCATTTCGAGACTCCTCGTCATGTCCCCGATCTCATCCGGGACTCCGAACTCCTTCGGTACATCAAAACTCATAAACTCATAATATAACTGTCATCGAAACCTTAAGCGTGCGGACCCTACGGGTTCGAGAACTATGTAGACATGACCTAGAACTATTCTTGGTCAATAACCAATAGCGGAACCTGGATGCCCATATTGGATCCTACATATTCTACGAAGATCTTTATCGGTCAAACCGCATAACAACATACGTTGTTCCCTTTGTCATCGGTATGTTACTTGCCCGAGATTCGATCGTCGGTATCCAATACCTAGTTCAATCTCGTTACCGGCAAGTATCTTTACTCGTTACATAATGCATCATCCCGCAACTAACTCATTAGTCAGATTGCTTGCAAGGCTTATAGTGATGTGCATTATCGAGAGGGCCCAGAGATACCTCTCCGATAATCAGAGTGACAAAACCTAATCTCGAAATACGCCAACCCAACATGTACCTTTGGAGACACCTGTAGTACTCCTTTATAATCACCCAGTTACGTTGTGACGTTTGGTAGCACCCAAAGTGTTCCTCCGGTAAACGGTAGTTGCAAATCTCATAGTTACAGGAACATGTATAAGTCATGAAGAAAGCAATAGCAACATACTAAACGATCAAGTGCTAGGCTAACGGAATGGGTCATGTCAATCACATCATTCTCCTAATGATGTGATCCCATTAATCAAATGACAACACATGTCTATGGTTAGGAAACATAACCATCTTTGATTAATGAGCTAGTCAAGTAGAGGCATACTAGTGACTATATGTTTGTCTATGTATTCACACATGTATCATGTTTCCGGTTAATACAATTCTAGCATGAATAATAAACATTTATCATGAAATAAGGAAATAAATAATAACTTTATTATTGCCTCTAGGGCATATTTCCTTCAAAAACAAAGTGGCTGGCAAGGAATAAATGATATCAAGGAAAGATATGAACTTTCTCATGTATAAAAATTTCTGAGTGTCCAATCATAATCATGATATGTATACACAAAGAAACTTTGCATACACAAAATAGACGCGATTGATAAGAACATGATATACACAAGTGAATCAATTATTATACAACTGAAACCTAGTCATAATAGCAAGGCACATGGCAAAGCACATGGAAAAAATTGATCTCATTTGCATAACACAAAGTGAAGCAAGCAATCAAAAGATCCGATAAGCCAAAAGGATAAAAGAATATTATGATTTGGGCAAAGGAGTGTTCTAAGGAAAATAGAGAAGCTCCCCATGATTTGTG
Source organism: Triticum aestivum (assembly GCF_018294505.1). Classification (NCBI taxonomy): domain Eukaryota; kingdom Viridiplantae; phylum Streptophyta; class Magnoliopsida; order Poales; family Poaceae; genus Triticum; species Triticum aestivum. The sequence continues at coordinate 556,724,090 of NC_057807.1, forward strand.
CACTATTTAGATTTTTTGTATTTGGATGCAAGTGCACAAAATAGGATCATCACTCCCCCGAAATCAATAGGAACACAAAACAATTTCAAGCAGGCATAGATAAGAAAAGAAGCCTAGCATTTGCAACAAACATATGGTTGAGCAACATGTAAATGAGGCAACCTAAGAATAGGCACAACCAAAATGATTTGTGTGAGTCACGTCAAAGCACTTGAGAAGACTAGTATAAGGATGAGAATTAAGCATCAACATAGCCTTGAGTAAATGAGATACAAGGTGCAAGACATGTCCTTCCCACACAAACGAAGTTAAGAAGGTCACACACACATCAAGCAAATGGGTTCACAAGCTCACTAATAGCAAATTAAAAATCAAAGCTTGTGACAACCCATGATGAAGATAGGAAATAATAGGCTTGTCAAGACAAGCATGGGGACAACAATCTTCACCAAACATGAGTGCACTAAGATGCAAAGAGGTAAGACATGCACTCATACAACAAATGCTTCCATGGAGCCACCAAAAATATATAAAAAGTGAATGAAATGGTGGACATGACAGAATAGGGATATCAACTAGAGATGTAACTTCTCTCACGTGTATAAGATTCTAGGTAGATGATATCCGCAAAGAAGGATGTACACATAAAATAGTTACAAAAGGAAATTAAGAATAAGATATCCAAATGGGATTCATAAAATATACCAACGAGATCTTTCCTTGAAAGCATAGCACGTGGCTTAATATAATCTTGTTGTATATTAATGAACTCCAAACACACAACCATCAAAGACATCACGACTAGCAACAAGAGATCATTGTTGGGATGCTTTGAGAAAGGAAACAAGTATCACAGGAACGAGTCAAGAAATTCATGCCATGATGCAACCTACACAAGGTTGACCCCATTTCTATATATGTGCATGAAGTAAATACTTGTTACCGAGATAGTATTGGTATGAAGTCGTAGATCAATAAAATGTCCAAGCTTGGCTCTAATTTCCTCATAGTGCCACCACCTTCATGAATAAGCCAAGCACCCAATGCTTCTCAAATGTACCTAAAACATTTTAAGTACAATATGGTCCCCAAACTTATTGGGTTCGAAGTAGTTAGCATAACTACAACATATAGGGTAAAACCACTTAAATATGTGCATATTGATATGAATTTGAATTTCATGCACATCTTAGCTATTAAGAATTTGATGGATTTACCATAATATATTGGATGAAATAAGGCAAACAAGGCATGTGAATTTACACATAGTAAATATGCATGCACAAGCCTACCAAAATCCAGGGAGATACAAATTGGACAAATGACCACATAACTGTTAATACTTCCAATAACATCACTAGTCATTCATGTTGTCCAAAATGAATCGAAGTGACAAATCAACATATGATAGCACACAAAGTTCAACATATGAACCAAGGAAAAAACCAATGAGCATATAAGATATGCATTGCACACATACTCATAGGAATATCTCACTCAAATAGATATAGGACACTATAAACAATGAGATAACAAACTCTCATATAGAGCAATAAAATGAATTCGAACAATATGGTATTTCGGGTTATCATCCGGTGTAGAAACCAAATAAGTATATGATCATCTATACTAACACAAGCATAACATGAGAGTTTAGAAATAAACACAATGCTTGGATAGAATAATATTAACATTCCAACTAGAAAGATCATCATGCAAAGCAATAATTGGAATAGCTTGAATCAATTGATTTTCCAAATATGATTTTAAAGATAACCATGAGCAAAACCGCACAAGAATGCCATACGTAAACAAGACATTGCATGCCACGGAGATATAAGATAATCTCAAATATAAATTCTAATAGGCATCCCTCAATTGTTCATATTAACAAGGATTGTGATATGCACAAAGCATATCACTCCCCCATAATATGATGATCCATGTATTATCCACAAGAAGCAAATGAAACCCAACTAAGGATAATTAATGGATGAGAATTTGAGTTTTAAATGAGCTTTACATACCACATAGTAACTAGATAATATTGCACTAACAATACTAGGTGGTATTCCACATACATACACATTTAAGGTTTGTGATATGCGTAAAACAAAGCACTCCCCCAGAATGTGATGATCCATTAATATCTAAAAAGAGCCAAGTAAGATTCAACTAATGAAGCAATAAAGGCTTGAAACCACACACACAAATATATGAAGTGCATTGCGACCTACACATGCTAGATAACACAAATCAAGCATACTAGGAAGCACAACTATACAAGCACATGCTAGGTACAAAACCTAAACATGCAAGGGATTTAGTAACTTTCAATGTAAACAATGCAAGTACAAGTTACCGCAAAGAGGAGCATTGGATTGATAGATATGATGATAATCCACTTGACTTGGCATTAACCATAACATATGGTGAAAATAGTTTTTCTTCATGAAGTAGCCAAGTCTCCAATTCCCTCCACAGACCTATTGATCAAGTTTGAGCTTGATGGTCCCCAACCAAGTTGGGTCCTAAGAAGTTAGTAACAATAGGCTTGGCAACCCAAATGGTCTTGTCCACTTTGAAACCACTTTGGGCACCCACAAATTTGGCAAACACATTGCCAAAAATATCCTTCCTTAGTGAATAATGATTATTGACTATAGGAGGCTTAGATATGTTACCATTGGGGCATGATGAAGCTATGTGTCCCTTTTGACGACAATCATAGCAACATTTCCTCCCTTTTATCATCTTTAATTTCTCAACTTGGGGAGCAATAACATGTTTCCTCATGGATAGTGGTTGTTCTTCAACTTGAGATTGAGCTTAAGGCCGCTTCCCATGTAGCTTCTCATTATAAGCCCTTTTCTTCAATGGGCAAGATCTCACATGATGTCCAATCTTTTTGCATTTGAAGCAAGTAATGTTGGCCGAAATTCTTGTAATTCCCTTGTCCCTTGTTCTTGTTCTTGGACTTCTTCTTGTTGGAGTGAAAGTTATGTCCAGCATCACACTTTTCCTAGTCTTTCTTCAAACTAGTGACTTGGGCCTTGAGCTCATTAATTTCCTCTACATGGTTAGTTTCAACACGAGAAACAAGAGGACTATTGGAAGTAGAAACTTCATGGTTAGAGCATCAAGACAAGGTGAGCAATTCATCATGAGTGGATATAATATGAGAGGTGGATGAATTGCAAGGGTTAGCACATGGCAATAAAGCATTTAGAGTAGATGTGCTAATGTTCGCATGAGACTCACAAGATTTTACCTTGGACACCATAGCCTCGTGAGCTAACTTTAGCTTACTATGAGAGATTAAAAGATCCTCATGAGTGCCCGAGAGCTTTTCATGACTTTCTTCCAATTTCCCATAATTTCTTGTTAGCAAAGCAAGTTGAGCACATAGCTCAACATTCTCCTTCAAAATTGACGCTTCACATGAAATCGAGTTAGTAGCACAAACATCATTATCAATATGAGAGGAGCAAGTAGCACTTAGTGACTTCTCATGAGTTGATTGAAGCTCCTCATGAGACTTAGAGAGTTTTATGAGCTATCCCTTGACACTATTGCATTCAAGTAGAAGGAGCTCAAAATCCTCTTTAAGCTTACAATGAGTAACTTTAATCTCTTCTTTTGAAGACCTCAAGTCACTAAGCGTTTCATGAGCCTTAGCAAGTTCATGTTCAAGCTGTTCACTTTTAGCTTGCTCATTGAGAAATAAATCATTATGTTTTTCAAAGCAAGCAAGAACATCTTGGAACCTTTTATAAGTGTTATTTTTAGCTCTATGAAGCATTTTACCAATCTCATAGAGATTTTGAGTCAAGTCATCATCATCATCCTCATTACAACTATCATCATTATCACTAAGAGAAGATGATACCTCGTCATTACCTCTTGCCATGAGGCACATGTGAACAAAGGGGGTTGATGATGATTCTTTTGGAGAAGAGGGTTCTTCATCAATCAAGCATGCCTCATTCTTGATTTCCTCTACATGGTTAGTCATAGAACAACTAGAGGAAACCAAGGCATTTCTATCATGGCAACATGGGAGACCAAGCATATCATCCCAAATGAGCTTAACACCATCATCACAAGATATTTATTCACTCACCATGTCATTACCTTATGGCACGCCACATGTTGGTGAAGTGGAAGATATTGAAGTATGCAAGTAATCGGAGGTGGAAGCAATAGAGAGCTCTTCGTGATTTAAAATTGTGGAGAACTCCTCTATTAACTCCCCGAAAAGAATATTATCTTCATCAAGATTGGACCCACCATATATATCTTCAATTTTGGTCCAAGCCTCATGAGCCAATGAACAAGACGAGGTTGACTTGAACACCTCGAAGGTAATAGCTTGGTGAATGACATTTAAAGCTTCACAATCAAGATGCATATCATCAAGTGACGGAGATTGTCCATCCTTTAGATTTGAATTCCCTACAACCACAATCCGCAAAGCATTTGGACCCATGGCCCGAAAGTGACAAAGCATGTGTGATCTCCACATAATGTAATTTGTGCCATTAAAACAAAATGTGGCATCGTGCACTAGTTCACTAGTCGACATCGTTACTCTCTAGGTGGTTAAGCCTAATAAGGAGAGACCTTGCTCTGATACCAATTGAAAGGACCACGATGTCGCCTAGAGGGGGGGGGGTGAATAGGCGTTTTAAAAACTTCTAAGGATTTGGCTTAATCCTAATGCGGAAATAAACTAAGAGGATACTTTTCAAGCACAAATCCTAAATACACTAGGCTCAACTAAGTGCACCAACAACTTATTATAAATAAGATGAGCACAACAAGGATACTAACAAGAACAAGTAAGTTACACAAACTTACTTGAGCAATATGGCAAGATATGGAAGTGTATGACACAAGTTAGCAATTCACACTAAACACAAGATATATCAATAGTAGCAAGTATGAATTGCGGGATATAAAGTGTGGGCCTAAATAATCTCTTCAAGGAAATAGCCAACACAGTGTAATGAGGACAACAATATATAGTGAATGCAAGGTCAAGAGACCAAAGTAAACCACAAGTAGTGGCTAGGGTTAGAGATAACCGAAGACACGGAGATGAGGATGTATCCCGATGTTCACTTCCTTGGAGGGAAGCTAGTCACCGTTAGAGAGGTGGATGTTACCACGGAGGCACACCAACGCCACGAAGGCTCACCCTATTCTCCCTTTGAGACAACACCACGAAGGAGTTTCTCAACCACTAGTGGTAGACCTTGAGGCGGCCTCCAAACCTTCACAAAATTTTTGGGGGCAAATTACAAGTTGATTCCTCACCGAAGCACTCCTACCGCCTAGGAGTCTCCAACCTCCAAGAGTATCAAGATTAAGGGGGAAATGCTCAAGACTTGCTCAAATCACGAATTCCTTTGGTCAAGAGAAGGAGAGGGAGTGGATATTCACTTGAGTGGAATCTCTCTCAAGAACTCTCACAAATCTCTCTGGGATCTAAGATTTGAGGTAGAAGAAAGGAGAGGGAGCTTTTCTTCAAGTGTGGGTCAAGATAGTTGTGTTGCTGTAGCGACCCGACCTCAGACGGTCAAGTCTCTGTTCATTAGTGTCATCCCTGGATCAGTAATGCTGACACGCACAGTACTCGAAGGATTTATAACAGAGTAGCAATCACACACTTATTACATCGAATGTCTCAAAAGAGAACTTATTACAATAATATGGCTTAAGGCCATCTAATGCGAAAACAGCGGAAGGCTTGGAAGATAAGTGAGTCCATCAACTCCAACGGCATAGCTGAGCCGCACGGCAATGACCTAACGAACCTTACTCCTCATGTGAAAAGTCTGCAACATAATACGTTGCAGCCCGAGAAACGGGTCAACACATGGAATATGCTGGCAATATAACACAGTAAAATGAAAACAGAATAATGCTAACACTACATGCATATTTGGCTGGTGGAAAGCTCTATGGTTACAGTTTTGCGTAAAGCCAATTTTCCCTACTACAAAGGAATATATTTTATTTAACTATCATGGTAGTTGAACAACATTGAGAAGGTAACCCCAACTCATTCCCAATTAAAGTGATTAATAACCCAACAATATTAATTAAGAGTGATGAGATACATAAGAAGCTTCAAGTACTAGATACTCAGAATTGTCCATAACCGGGGACACGGCTAACCATGATTAGATTGTACACCCTGTAGAGGTTTGCGCACTTTTCCCCACAAGACTCGATCGCCTCCGTTGATTTCTCGCACTGCATGGTGTTTGAGAAACGGATGACCGAGACAGTCTTTCGGAAACATTAACTCTCTACTCTGGGTAGACCATACCAAACCTACAAAACCCACTACCTGCTGATCTACCTGTTCAAGAGCTTCACATAACTTACTCGGCTATGCTAGAGCCCATAATAGCTTGTGGCTGCACACGGAAGTTTCTAGCATGAATCATCTCAATTCCCTTTGAGCCTGGGTGGCGGTCCATAGGAAAATCACACGGTAACCCCGGGATTTCCAAAAAAACAGGCAATCACTGGTATCCCCAGGTGCCTCAATCCACCCAGATGTGTATTAAAGTTGCCACCTTAGATTGAACCATTAATTAACAATCTCACATTTGTCATGGAATACACTCAAACCCAAACCACGTCTACGAGCATAGCATTGCGGTATAAGCATAACGTAGAAGTAACTCCCAAGGGTTTGATAGCAAACAGGGCAATAGGTTCTACCTCATTAACTACTTCCCAAAACCCACATGTCAAAGACATCCTAATCATGCAATGTTTGAGGGTGGAAACTAATGCATAAATACTGGGTATGAAAAGAGTATGATCAATGTGTTACTTGCCTTGCTGACGATCCGCGAAACCTAGAGACTCATAGTAACACACTTCGCACTCCGGGAATTCTATCGCAAACAAACAATAACATACATAAGCAACTAGCAAAGATGCATGAGCAAAACTTCAACTGAAAGCAAAGAACCAACAAGTTCAACTTAAGAACTCTGGTTGGCAAAAGAATCAAAACAAACGGAGCAACGAAACTCAAACGGCAAAAGAAACAAAATCCGTTTACTAATCTGGACTAAGGTCAAATTTTTACAGTACCAAAACTTAGTTTAAGTGGCTTAAGCAGAAAGAGGGTCTCGAGACAAAATTCCAGGCTTTTGAATCACCTGATTCCGACTAACGAGCGAAAAGATAAACAGAAACTAAGATTGGATCGGAAATCGCGATCAGAAAAATCGCGGAATAAATCTGACAAAAGGAAAAGCGATGAACAAATTAACGAACGAACGTTCGTTATCTGAAACTAAACGAAGAACACGTTCGTTAAAACGAACGGACGAGCGAACACTCGCTAAATAAATAAACCGATCTATATAAAAAATGCAACTAGGGGTTTCGAAAAACAAATAAACCGAACGGTTTTTTAAAAAAACCGGCGGTCTCGGATTCCGGCGGATACCTCCGGCGAGGGGGGGGGGGGTCCGGCGAGGCGGGGCTCCGGTGGGCGGTGGCGTGGGGCGGCGGGGCTCCGGCGGCAGGCTCCGGCGATGGAGAGCGGCAGCGGCGGTTGCGGAGAGCGGCGGCTGCGGCGGCTCGGCTGCGGCGGCGGCGGCTGCGGCGGCTCGGGCTGCGGCTCCGGGCGGGCGGTGGTGGTGGCTAAGGGGGGGGGGTGGCGGCTGTATTTATAGGAGGGGGGAGGGTCCGGTGCCTTGGGGGAGGGGGCAGGCGGCGGTGGCGTGGGGCGGCGGGGCTCCGGCGGCGGGCGGCGGCTGCGGAAAGCGGCGGCGGCGGCGGCTCGGCTGCGGCAACGGCGGCTCGGGCTGCGGCTCCGGGCGGGCAGTGGTGGTGGCTAGGGGGGGGGTGGCGGCGGTATTTATAGGAGGGGGGAGGGTCCGGTGCCTTGGGGGAGGGGGCAGGCGACGGCGGAGTCCGAGCCGGACTCCGGCTGCGGCGACGCGCGGGAGGAAGGCGGCGGCGCGGGGGTGGGCCGGCCTAGCTCGGCTGGGCCTCGGCCCAGTCGGGCGCGGAAAGTTTTTTTTTAAATAATTACGTCGGCAGAAATAAAATCCGAGAAAATAAAATAAAACCCTAAAAATGCCAAAACAAATTTTCACCGTCTAATAAAATATTTAGAACGGAATGAACATTTTCTTGGCCCTAAATGCAATTTTGGAAAGCGTGCAAATTTTTCTAATGCATATAAAATCCGAATAAAATCAACTAAGATCGAATAAATGATTTTAACATTTTTCCTCCAATATTTTAATTATTTTGGAGAAGTCATATTATCTCCTCTCATTTATTTTTGGTACGAAATTTTTATGGAGAAAGACATAATTAAAATAAAAAATCCTCGTTTCATTATTTGGTATGAAAATCCAAATATGAGACCGGAAAATCCCCAACTCTCTCCGAGGGTCCTTGAGTTGCTTAGGATTTCAAGGATTGCAAAGCGGAAAAGAAATAAAATATGATATGCATGAATGACCTATGTATAACATTCCAAATTAAAAATTTGGGATGTTACAGTTGCTCAACCCCTCCACGAAGTGGTGAAGGGGTATTTATAGTATGGGCACAAATCTGGCCGTTGGGGGGGAATACTGCCCAGAAAAGTGTCGGATGTCCGGTGGCAAAACAGGCACTGGACGAATGTATCTGGATATTTGCAAAACAGGTTTGACGGATGTCCGACATTTTCCGGATGTCCGGAGACCGGACGTCCGGTAAGTACCGGAAATCCGTCCGTTTGTTTCTGGATTGGCGCACCGGATTTTCGGACGTTACCGGACGTCCGGCCAAAATAACAGCAGGAACCCTAAAACTAAAACACGCATAACTTTCACATCCGGACTCCGATCTTGATGATCTTGGGCTCGTTTTGAAGCTATGGAAAAGCTCCAAGTCCTCAAATAGAGAACCACCCAAAATAAACCAAAATGGAGGGTCCAAAGTATGGAAATGTTAGATCATATATTTTGAGAAACTATTTGGCTTTGGCTTTTCTTTGGTATATAGGATATGAGTGGAATTGTGTATAGAAGATGTTGACTTGAGCAAGTCCATCACAAACCCCTTCGATCCCCTCTTAATAGTGCGGGATCCCTATAACTCAAGAATCATAAAATAGCTACACTACATAGCTATCGAGAATCCATTCTTGAGTGTATATGTTTCTTTGGTGGTCATCACTCCACAACACTAACGTCAAAGGAACTAATACCTTTGACACGAGACGTTCACTTGAGCTTGATGTTGATGTTTCTCCTTGGCTCAAGATGAAGGCAAGACATTGTAAAGTCTTCTAGTCTTTCCACCATACACAATGTGGGAAGCTTTGCTTTGTATTCATCTTCACTTGTCCATCATGTGATCATCCACAAGCTTCAAGCATGTAATCCTTTGGGATGGTTATCTTGAACTTACCCTTGTCAACCATGATCACCAACACTTGATGTCATCCTCTCATAGACACTTGATGTCATCCTCTCATAGACACTTGAAATCTCTTTCTCCATGCGAGCCAATGAGAATCACCACAAGATCCTATGTGGTGCATCATTTGCGCTCGTGTGTTGACCATTTAGAGTTGGATCTTTGAGCTTCATCTTGGTCAACCTATATCTCTACTCCATGTTTAATCTTGACGTCTGGAAGGGTATATTGAATTCTTCACTTGAATAGCTTCATCATTCAAATCATCCTTTTAAGATCTTGATCCATTATGGCTCAAACCATAGCTCTAAGCATGGCAACCCTTAAGATACTCCAATGAACTTCATTTTGATCATCTCAATGTAATTGTTGCTTCAAAGGAGTTGTCTTCCATTATTCTTCAATCATATTCCAATGGGACTAACCTTCAAATGTATATCTCAATACAAATATTACTCCATACGGTTTGTCATTAATTACCAAAACCACACATGGGGACTACATGAACTTTCATCTTCGGCGTGATCCTGTACGGCCCATGCAACCCGGCCCAAACTCCTAGGCCGGACATCTGAGGACCCCCGAATCCAGGACTCCCTCAGTATCCCCCGAACATGCCTTCGATGTCGATGTAGTATGCGAACGCAAGTCTTTGGCTTTGCAAGGCGGGTTCAACATTGTACTCCGGATTGAAGATAGTCCGGTGTTGGCTTCCGCGTCGAATCTTTATGATTCCTCGTCCTTGTCGCCTCGATTTCCACGCTTTTGAGTGAATGCAAACGGTCCATTATCCTTGTATTTTAAAATTGCTAGCAGGCACAAACCGCGCCTATAAAGCGAGGCGAGACCTCTAAATCGTCATCTTGCAGCACACCAAAAGCAACAGAGCAAGCCACAAAAAAATAGACCATGGCGAACGCCCCTGGTTCCTCCTCGCGTCCTCATGGCCCTCAAGAGGGGGACTGTCAGAGTTGTTATGTATCTCATATCGAGCTCAATCAAGCCAGACACAAGGATACCTCCCACCCCCAGATCTAGTCTCCGTACGGGCGGGGCTAACCACCATAGGCGCTGATGCATTGGCGGAGAATTTCCCAATCCTAGTCAAGGGGAGAGTGTGTGTTTCACCTCATTTCTTTTGAGGGGCGTGGGATTCCCAATCCACCCCTTCCTTAGGGGCCTACTAGAACACTACGGGATCCATCTACACAACCTCACACCAGGTTCTATTTTACATATCTTCGGTTTTGTCGCTCTTTGCGAATTGTTCTTGGGTTGAAAGGCTCACTTTGAACTATGGAAAATGTTCTTCTGCCTCGTCCCCCGCCATCAGGGCGGCGGGTCTATTTTTGAAGTGGGTGGTGTCGAAGTATGGCGTATAGCCGGATCCAGTTACCCCGTCGGGACTTCGAAGAAAGGATCTGCCGAATGGTCTTCGGAATGGTTCTATATTGACGATGTACCCCTTCCGGACCCTGTTCGGCGCGGACTGCCAGAATTTTCCAGTGCCCCCTTGAAGAAGCTATACAGCTGGCGTCCCAAATCCTCCGCCCAAGAAGACAGTGCGGAGGCGATGAACTTGGTAAACAAGATCAAGCTACTGACTCATTTCGGACTCTCCATAGTAGAAGTTATGGCTATCACAATAAAGAGATGTATCCAGCCTCTTCAATCCCAAGTAACTCCCTTATGGAACTACAACAGGGAGGACGACGCATCCCGCTATAGGGGAAAGGGTCCAGATGGCCAAGCCGCATTAGCGGCAGCTCTGGCCAACCTATATAAAGGAGAAGAAGAAGACTTCATGCGTGTAAATTGCCAAGAAGCCTACTCTATGTACACCCCTATTGAATGGGTAAGTTTATTAGCCGCTCAATGCTCTTTCATCCATAGGGATGCACTGAGCGGATATCTTGGCTATTTTATTTTTTGAACAGTCATGGAGGTAGGTTGTCGAGAACATTAACTGTCCCCCCTAGCCAGAGGATCATGATCGCAATGAAGACCACAAATTCCATGAGATGCCGACATATTGTAGAGTTCGAAGATGGAGTCTACTATCAGGCGAGCCTTGATGGCTCGGAGGTGGCCATTATGGCTGACTACCACAACCTCTATCCCTTCGTGAAGGTAAGTGTTTGGAAACTGTATTCTCAAAGAAGAGGGATACTCCCACTTGTCTACTTATCCTCCACATTGGGCCATGTTTCGCAGGATCGCGTGCAACGAGCCGCACCCAAGGGAGATACACCAAGAAAAGGTCAGCAACTTCACAAAAGGGTCTTGCAAAATGAAAGGAGGCCGGCAGCACTACTGAACCTGCCCCACCATCGAAAAGGTATATACTTCTTTGTTAATATTCGGTCGTGAAGTCAGACCGTCATTCAAATCCTCCCTCTATCATCACAGGAGGGGTATACGACACACTATGGGTAAGGTCCCAGTCAGCCGAGCCGTGGCTAACCCTGCACCAGAGATACCAATCGAGGCGGGGGTGCATGCTGATGCAGCATAGACTCGCTCGTCTCATGGAGAGCCGGATGAAATGTCCGTGACCAACTCCAAAGTCGAGAGTGCGATGAACCATCGTCACTTAGAAGAAGCCTTACGCGCCCCTGCCTTAACGGAGCTAGAGTTTAATGCCTTAAGAACTGTAGGTGCATATGTCCGAGTTGTCCAGGACGAACTCACCGGGGTCGCTTGCCTGTTCTCGAAGGATATGCAGGTAAAAATTTCCAGGGACTTAATGGATAGATAGTAGTAGTAGCCCGCGAGACTTAAAGCGGGTGAACAAAACCGATTTAAGGATTGTTTGATGACCACAGGTTCTCAAGGAGAAGAACAACACACTGACTCGGGAGCTTGAAGAAATAAAGAGTGCCCAATGTATTACGGCAACGATAAAAAACTGGAAGAAGAAGTAAAGAAACAAGCCAAAGAGATAAAGAGCTTGAAGGCTCAATTCCTAGAGGCACAAGAAGAAAATCAGGAACTGAAGGGTGGCATATTTGATATGTCTTGTGAACTGTCTGGATTATTGATAGAATCATATAATGCGGAATACGATATATCGGTTGATACAGGTATGTTGACCGGCCGCCCCGAGGAGGAAATGCCAGTTCTTCAGATCGACATTCTGATGGAGCTGGACAAGCTGCACGAGCATGCTTGGAAGGCGATGAAGAATATGGCCAAAGCCTTGTGACCTTCCGACGTCCCTCGAGAAAGTATGGAGGGGTTGGCTGATCTATTCAAGGGTGTCCGGTGTTGGTTCGATCTATGGAAGATATCGGCCTGCCATGAAGGCGCTCAAGAGGCATGGGCCATTCTGAAGACACGTATACTGGTCTTGACCCGAACCATATGTCTAGCGTTGGAGCACAGGGACCTGACGGGAAGGAAATTCCTGTAAGCTTGGTATACGACCAAGTGATGACAGCGGTGGAATTTTTCGCAACAGGATTGTAAATTAGATAGCCTTCTAGATGGCGTAGAAAGGGAGTGAGCGTTTGATTTGATGTACCCATGTACTTTATGACTGAACTTATCTCCTGCCGAATTGTATGAAAGTTTTTTCATCGCAGACCTTCGGCTTCCACCTCCAAACCAAAAAGTTGGGAGTGTTTCCGCATACTATGTTTGACTAGTAAACATTTGGTATTGTCGAAAACCAGGCAATCTGGTCATATTGCTCAAACAGACAAACTGTGTTCAGCGGAGTTATGTTATACTACTTTTTAACGTAAGAAACATCTTCCAAGAAAAATAGTTCTGTCAGGGGTTCCTTTTCTTAGGCTAGGCTTGTATCTGAAGTACAGACATCCACTTTATATGTTTATTCCGAAATCATCCTGTTGAATATGTGCCGCCCAATTATTCTCTTAAGAACGCTAGCTTTTGGCTTCACCGGTCTGAGGTACAGCGCCGGATAATCCGGTTGTAACAATCACAGAGGTGCTCCCTTTACACACTAGCTGAACAATCGGGAACGTAGGGTATAAGCACATGAGCGAGGCAACCCAACTTGGCAAAAACGTAAGTCATAGAGGTGCATAAAATGGCAGAAACAATAGATAGTGCAGACAAGAGAAGCTTGTAACCTTTGCAATAAAATGCTTCTTTCGAAAGAAGCCCCCATGTATGGTGGGATGTATACATTTAAAGATGCATACTCCAAATAATGCGGTTTATCCGAACACACAATATAAGGAGAGAAAGGTAAAGAGGGTAAAAAGAAAGAGAAAACGGGAAAAAACCTAGTTTTAAACTTAGACCTAAGGAGGCCAAATTATGCATAAAATCTTCGGAGCCAAGCAGCGTTCCATGGGTTCGGCTCAAGGCGATTATCCTCTGCATTGCGAAGGTGATAGGCTCCTCCAGTAAGGACTTCATCAATAATGAAGGGCCCTCCCATTTGGGTTTGAGCTTATCCTTTTTCTTCTCGGGGAGGCATAGAACAAGTTCTCCAATGTTGTATGTTTTAGCCCGCACTTCTCTGCTTTGGTAACGCTTGGCCTTTTGTTGATAGAATGCGGAACAGGCCTTGGCTACATCGGGCTCCTCTTCAAGTCCATCCAAGTCGTCCTGCCGATCAAGTTCGGCTTCTTTCTGTTTCGTACATGCGCACTCTAGGTGAGTCATGAATAATATCACAGGGCAATACAGCTTCTGCGCCATACACCATAAAGAAGGGTGTGTATCCGGTCGTTCGATTGGGCATGGTCCGGAGTCCCCAGAGTACGGAATTGAGTTCCTCAACCCAATGCTTATCTGATTCTCGTAAAGAGCGCACGAGTCTTGGTTTAATACCACTCATGATCAGACCATTGGCCCGTTCGACTTGGCCATTCGTTTGGGGGTGGTATACATATGCATAGTCGAGTTTAATGCCCAACTTAGCACACCAGGTTTTCACCTCATCAGCTGTGAAGTTAGAGCCATTATCAGTGATGATACTGTGAGGGATACCATAATGGTGGACCACGCCTGATATAAAATCAATCACTGGTGCGGCCTCAGCTGTTTTAACTGGTTTGGCTTCTATCCATTTAGTGAATTTATCCACCATGACCACTAAGTATTTCTTTTTGTGGCTTCCCCCTTTAAGGGGTCCGACCATGTCAAGCCCCGAAACTGCAAAGGGCCACGTAATGGGGATTGTTCTTAGTGCGGTGGGACACATGTGGCTCTTATTGGCGAAGAGTTGACAGCCCACACAACGTTGGACAAGATCTTCAGCGTCAGCTCGAGCCATAGGCCAGAAAAAGCATGTCCGAAATGCCTTGCTTACAAGGGCGCCAGCTGCAGCATGATGACCGCCGAGACCGTCGTGCATCTCTGCCAAGAGTTGCCTTCCCTCTTCTACAGAGATACATCTTTGAAGGACTCCGGTTGTACTTCTTTTATATAGTTCGCCTTCATGTACTTTGAAGGCTTTGGAGCGCCGAACTATGCATCGCGCCTCATTTTGATCATCGAGGAGCTCTTGCCTATTAAGGTAGGCCAAGTAAGGTTCAGTCCAAGGAGCGATAACGACCATGATCTCATGAGCAGAGGGTGTTATCTCGATATCCGAACCCCCGATGTTGTCCGCATTGTGTTTGGTAGTTGGGGGTGTGATCAGGTCTGTGTTACCATTGCTTCTCTCACCCTGCCACACCATAGATGGCTTAAAGAGCCACTCCATGAAGGTGTTGGGTGGCACGGGATCGCGTTTAGCGCCCATACGAGCAAGGATGTCGGCTGCCTGATTACTTTCCCGGGTGACATGATGGAACCCGAGTCCATCGGATTGAGCTGACATTTTTAATATGGCATTCTGGTATGCCATCATTTTTGGGTCCTTCGCATCGAATTCTCCGTTCACCTGTGAAATTGCGAGGTTCGAATCACCACGCACCTCCAAGCGTTGTATGCCCATGGAGACAACCATATGAAGGCCGTGCAGTAGCGCCTCGTATTCGGCTGCATTATTAGAGTCCATATACATGATTTGCAATATGTAGCGGACTGTGTCCACAGTGGGGGATGTGAGGATTATGCCAGCCCCCAGTCCGTCTAGCATTTTGGAGCCATCAAAGTACATGACCCAATTAGAATATGAGCTATACCCTTTAGGGAGTTCGGCTTCCGTCCATTCGGCTATAAAGTTGGCTAATACCTAGGATTTAATAGCTCGGCGTGGCTTGTATATGATTTTGAACGGTAATAGCTCGATGACCCACTTTCTATGCGACTAGTGGCGTCCCTGTTATTAATGATGTCATTCAGTGGCACCTCGGATGCCACTGTGACCGAACACTCTTGAAAGTAGTGCCGAAGTTTGCGAGACACCATGAAGACTATGTAGGCTATCTTCTGATAGTGCGGGTATTAGGATTTGCAAGGTGTAAGGACCTCCGACACATAGTAAACTGGTTTTTGGGTGGGGAATTTATGTCCCTCCTCCCCTTGCTCGACGACGAGGACGACACTTACTACTTGGTTAGTTGCCGAAATGTATAATAACATAAGCTCACCAATGCCAGGTGTGGCCAAGATTGGGTTGCTTGCGAGAAGGGCCTTTATTTCTTCCAATCTGGTTGTAGCTACGTCCATTCACTTGAAGTTATCAGTGCGGCGCAGTAACTTGTATAATGGCAATGCCTTTTCTCCTAATTTTGAGATAAATCGGCTTAAAGCCGCTACACACCCAGCTAGTTTCTGGACCTGCTTTAGGTTTGTTGGCGTGGCCAGTTGTGAAGATCTTTGATTTTTGTTGGGTTTGCCTCAATTCCTCTATGGGAAACAATGAACCCTATCAACTTTCTGGCTACAACTCCGAAGACACATTTTTCCGGATTAAGCCGGATGTCGTATGTTCGGAGATTGTCGAAGGTGAGGCGAAGGTCATCCACGAGTGACTCGACGTGTTTTGTTTTAATGACCACATCGTCCAGGTATGCTTCGACTGTTTTTCCTATTTTCTTTTACATGCATGTTTGAATCATGCACTGGTAGGTGGCCCCGGCATTTTTAAGTCCAAAGGGCATAATATTGAAGCATAAGGGACCGTAAGGGGTGATGAATGCGGTTGCAGCCTGGTCCGATTCCTTCATGTTAATTTGATGGTATCTGGAATAGGCATTGAGGAAACACAGCGAATCGTGTCCTGTAGTTGCGTCGATAATCTGGTCAATGCGGGGCAATGGGAAAGGATCTTTGGGGCAGGCCTTGTTGAGGTCTTTGAAGTTGGCACACATGCGCCCTGATTTGTCCTTTTTAGGGACCATGACCAGATTGGCTAGCCAATCCGGATGTTTGATTTCCCTAATGAACACAGCCTCTAGTAACTTGGCTAGCTCTTCTCCCATACACTACAAAAAAAAACACATCCGTGACATTTTGGGACAAACGATTTTTTTTTCTGTCATACATATGACACTTCTATGAAGATAATTGTGAGAAAACCCGATATCATCATAGATGTGGTGGGCTCCTACTTCTATGACAGAAAATCATGATAGAAAATGGGCTTTTCGTCCTGGGCGGGCCGGAGACGCAGCTGCATGACATTCTTTGGGCCGTCCATGACGGAAAAAACCATGGTAGAAGCGAGGGCGAGGAAAATTTCGGGGAGTTCCCGGTTACGGTGGGTGGTCGGGGGCCGAGTGATGCACGTTTCTCTCGTACACGTACGCGCGTGTGTGCGACGCGTTGGCTCTAACTGAACCCGAGTGAGGCGTTGGGCTCTAACTGAACCCGAGCGATTGCACTGCAGGCTACACGTTACTGAACCCGAGCGATCGATCGATGGTTGTTAACTGAACCCGATCGGGCGATTCCTTCGCTACTGCTGCTAACTAAAGCCAATCGATGCTGCCTCTGGAATGAACAGTGAGCGTTGCGAGGGGGGGGGGGTTGGATGAACAGTGAGTGGTGGCGTTGCCTCTGGATGAACAGGACCCCGTGGTGTGGAGGGCTGGATGAACAGTAGGCGGTGGAGGGGTGGTTGAACAGTAGTTGGTGGAGTAGCGCGCGGTGGAGGCTGGATGAACATGAGCCTGTGGAGGCTAGAGGAGGTCGACGGTAGCCTGTGGAGGCTGGAGGAGGTCGACGATGGAGATGAATAGTATCCCGTGGAGTCCCGTTTTGCAGTACGCCATGCCCCTCCTGATGAACAGGACCCCCGTTTCGACCGTAGCGCTCCAACACAAGTCCGTTTCGTCCATTTTGTGGTACGCCACACCCCTCCCGATGAACAGGACCCCCGTTTCGACCGTAGCGCTCCAACACAAGTCCGGTTCATCCGTTTTGCGGTACGCCACACCCCTCCCGATCAACAGGACCCCCGTTTCGACCATAGGAGGTTTGTTTCCTTCGTTTTGCGGTACGCCACACCCCTCTGGATGAACATGATCCCGTTTTGAACGTGACCGGTCGAACACAAGGCCGTTTCCTCCATTCTGCGGTACGCCAAGCCTCGTTTCCATCGCCTGTTCCGTCCAAGCCCTCCCGATGAACACGACCATGCATTCCGTTCCGACCTAGCCGATTGGCTCCCACGCGTTCCGTTGCCTCCCGATGAACACGATGCATTCCGTTGCCTCCCCATGAACACGACGACAACGCTGTTTCTCTGTTCCGACCTAGCCATGTACACGAGCCCTGGCCGTACGTATGCGCGAGTAGGCGTTCGAGACCCCGCCCGTATGTACACATACGTGGCCGTATTTTCTTTCTTGCACACTGACCGCTGTACGTACGTGTACATGCTACGTGCACGCCTCTACATCGACACGTGCGCGCCTCTACATCCACCAGTATATATGTACGTACACGTTCTCGACCAGAATAACAATGCTACGTACGTCGACCAGGTGGGTCCCGACTGTTAGGCACTTCCTTGCGTGCGAAGATGTAGCTGGTGGGTCCCAGCAGTCAGGGGGGCGAATCGTTTTTTTGCTCGGACGCACTTCCTTGCGTGCGAAGGTGTGGCTGGTGGGTCCCAGCAGTCAGGGGGGTGAATCATTTTTTTCCCGGACGCACTTCCTTGCGTGCGAAGATGTAGCTGGTGGGTCCCAGCAGTCAAGGGGGTGAATCTTTTTTTTGGACGCACTTCCTTGCGTGCGAAGATGTAGCTGGTGGGTCCCAGCAGTCAGGGGGTGAATCATTTTTTTCACGAAATACGGTGGCCCGTCCAGTGGGTCCCCGCTGTTAGGTGGAGGAATAATTATTTTGCGCGTAATAAGGAGGCACTTCCTTGCGGCTGCCGTGGACCCAGCTGTCAGCTTCTCCACGTACAGTCCACGTCCGATGGAAGTCGTTCCTTGACCACGTTGACCACACCGCGCCGAGAGCGCCACGGCGGTGGACGACGGCAAGGCCTAGGAAGGGGACGACACGGAGCCGGGGAAGACGCGGCAGTGGATGCACATGCGTAGAGGAGTACGCGGGTTCACTGGTTCGGCTGTGCTGCCGTCGCCGCAGAATAATAGGGGGTGTGGGTGAGTGGAGGGATGGCCTGGCCAGTGGTGGGAGTAGTAGGGGGTGGTGAGGCCTCCGCGACAGCACAGCCGGCCACGGGAGGCAGGAGCGGGCGGCACGACCGGCGCTGCTTTGGGCGGCTGGAGCAAGAAGACCAGAGGTTGAAGAAGCACGACGGCCGTTGGATGGACATCGTACGGTCACTGTAGCTAGAATCATTTATACTGACTAAGTTGACAAAGCCCTTGGTACGTAAAATTAGTAGGCCCACAGGTCAGCTTCCGAAATGGTGCGCCCCAGATGTCAGGGGGAGGAATCATTATTTGGGCGGGTGAACCTAGAATATCCGAGATTGAAGAAGAAGCATGGCATCCGTTGGAAAAGCCTTGCATACGCGTCAACTCTATTTTTTTAGGGGACGCGTCAACTTAGTAAGGCCAGAAGTGTGTGGCAGAGAAGTTATAGCCCATTTGAGATTTGTAATAATGTGTAGCCCATTTTTGAATTCTAATGGAATTTACTACAACCCATTTACAGTTTGTTCAACGTACATCCCATTTCAACCAACCGTTCAAAACAGAATTCAATAAAATTTCCCACATTTTGATGGGATCCGAAATATTCTTATCCTGAAATTTCTAGTCAGATTAAATACAATTTCAATACAAATTTATATTACCTAAAAATCCAACAAAACATTGCGCTCGCAACAATTAATGAAATTAAAAATTTTAGTATCCAAAAATAATATTTTATAAAGTAATTACGTGTTTGGTGCATTTTTTTATAGTTACTGCCCAGTTTTTATAATTACATCCCATTTATTAATTCTTAAATCCCATTTTATTGTTAAGCCTAATGCATCCCTCCTAGGAAAGATTTGCGGCCCAGCGGGGCGGAGAATAACAACTTGACCTTGCCTGGTTATTCCTAAAAAAAGTATAGCTGGGCTAGCCATTTTTAGCTTGAAAAAAATTAATATCTGGGCTGGATATCTGGCCTGGGCTAGACGGGCCACAGCCCGCCCAGTTAATACCTGCAGCGATGTTTTCGTTGTTGTTCAGAGGAGAAAAAAATAATATCTGGGCTAAACATCAAAAAACTCTGCAGTGCTCACACCTCAAAAACACAAATACTGCTCGAGCTGATTGGTCCCAGCTGTCGGTCGCTTCTTGTGCAATTCTCTCGTTTATTGACTAGTACATAGGTTGACAATGGTGTGGGACCGTGATGTCAGGAAACAGGGAGGAAGAAAAATAAATTATAGTTTTATATATCTATATCTATATCTATATCTATCTATATTTATAGTGTATCAGTTTTGAGATGGATCCAGAGCTTCAATCATAACCGTTGGTCTCCAAAATCCAAGGGCTAAGATCAGCCGGATTCGCCATGAACAGTAGACTGGTGTTGCCTCTGCTGTGTTCTAGAATATTCACGTGGCCCTTCCAGGAAAAAAAGGCCCATATGTGATGCCTCATGGGCTATATTTTACTGCTTGAGCGCATGACGACTTGAGCACAGATAAGAAAGTTTGGGAGGAGAATGGGAAGAAAAAATAATAGAGTAACATACAGTTTTTTTAATGAACCTCCAGTGTTTTAGATGTGAATGTACACTTTTTTGTATGAATATTAAAAACAATTGTGGGTGGAATTCCATTTATCAAAATCACTCCATTATATTTTTTTCAAGTCACACTCCAAAATCACTCCATTCTTTTAAGACGTGCATTGCACGTGCATACATACTACTCCCTCCGTCCTAAAATAAGTGACTCAAAAATGACTCAACTTTGTACTAATGTTAGTACAAAGTTGAGTAAGTTTTGATTCACTTATTTTGGGATGGAGGAAGTAGTATATAATAAGGAGGCACTTGTGTACGTTAGGCTATGGCCCTGGTGGGACCCATTGTAATCATCTCCAAGTAAAGTCATCTCCTCGCCCGCGCGCGCTTTCTGCCCGAAACAGTCAGTGTTGCCCGCCCCGTTTCCTGGTGCAGGCGATTGCTCCGCCTTCAAATGACACAAGTGTCGTCCGTCCGTCCATCTGCCGCCCACATTAATGATACGCGGTTGCCAAGGGGGCTACTCTGACGCCACACGCCCGTCCCTCCGCCACCAACCATTGCTATATAAACTGCTGCGCCGGCCATAGCCACTGTCACCCGCATCCGTTCCCTTTCTCCTATCCACACCACTACTTCCCACCATGGCTTCCTCGCGCTTCAACACTCTTCGGGACGGGCGGACGACAGACCACAAAGAGATGGCAGCCATTGCTGCCGACCGGTTGGCCGGCTGGCAGCCGGAGGACGACGACGTCCCAATGGAGAACATCGTAGTCGACGATTCGGCGCCAACCCCCTCCTCCGGCCATCCTCGCCGGTGCATTGCACCATGACCATCAGCGAGGCCCGTGCCCAATGTATGGACACGGTGAGCCAGATGTGTGAGGAGCAATTCCGGGAGGCGCAGGCTGATGCCGCCTACAACCACCATCTCCTCCAGGAGCACCTGCAGGCGGAGGAGCAGATCACCGTGGAGCGGGCGGAGCAGGAGGCGCTGCTCGACTCGTACCGCTCCGCCCGCAAGGGCCGCCTCGAGCGCTGGCGGTACCGCATGTGGGTGGCGGAGGTTGCGGCCGCCTACAAAGAGGGCGATAAAGCGGGCGAGGAGCTGTTTGGCGAGACCGAGGACGAGGCAGAGGACAATGCCGGCTCAGACGAGTCACCGCTCCGTTGGTGTCGACGAGGCCCTGCTCCGCCGAGGCCCCACGTCGCCAACAACGAGGCAGAGGACACCGCCGGCTCCGCCGAGGCCCCGCCCCGCCAACAACGAGGCAGAGGACATCGCCGGCTCAGCCGAGGCCCCATCCCACCGGCAACGTGGGGGGGGGGGATTTCCACCGCTCCGTCGAGGCGCCGCCCGCCAGCAACGAGACAGAGGACATCGCCGGTTCCACCGAGGCCCCGCCCCGCTACCAACGAGGCCGCGCCACACAGAAAACGAGGAAGAGTAGAACACGGTAGGTCGCCGCCGCTCGGGTCCAACTAAGGCCACCGTTGCTACCCTCCAGTTGAAGCCAAGCTAGGCGGGTTGACCATTGACGGCCGGTTAGCTTCTTGGCGGCGACGTGGAGTCCGAGAGCTGCGCTGGAGAAGAATGCTACTTCTACTTAACTGCTGGTGCAGTTGGCTGACTGACACGTTGGCCCAACAGGCCACATGTCAGTTACACAACTGCACCTGCAGTTAAGTCACTGAAGCTTTTGTTCGGCTCAGCGGGACACCGGTGGGTAGCTTCGGTTAATTAATTATACCTCCAACGCACCCCTTTTTAGTTTAAGAATGTATGAAATGTAATGAAATCCTGCATGTTGATATGAAATCCGACCGTGTATGAATGAATTTATTTTGATTAGTTCGAATTCCTGTATCACTGGCATTGGATGAACATGCAAAACAATACGTACTAGCATTATTCCCAGGGTGATCACCTCATTTGCAGCAGTTTCACATGTACTCCCTCCGGTCCTTTCTATACAAGATTTTTCTGTAGTCAAAGTATCTCTACTTTGACCAATCTTATACAAAAAAGTATGCACTTTCACAATGTGCGAAGTAAAAAGGAACAGAAGGAGTACAAAGAGTTTGAGCAGCTTTTTAGCGTTTCTGTACATTACAATCAAACACACAGGGCTGACAATTCATAGAGAACATTCGAAACAATCGATGATTATGCATCTCAGCAACTCACATGTCAGAGGCAATATTTACTTCACAACTAAAGAATAAAGAAAAAATTGATTGACGCTGCTGACAGCAAGGGCGTCCCATTCGAAAATATCAAACGCATGTCTTAAAATCAATGAGCAAAATTTGACAAGGTTGTCCCATTCCAAAATATCAAATGCCTATGATTGTGGAATGGGCAGGGTTTGCCATCAGTTCGGACATTGACATGGCACCTCATGCTAAATAAACCAACTGTTCCTTTTGTGCAGTTCCACCAAAATCAACCAAATTCGCGCGTAGCTTGTATGATTTCTCCCTTATATGTTGCAACGCCTTGAACTTATCGGCACCTCCTTTCTTGTGGTGGAAATGAATGATTTGATGTATTCATGATCATTTTGTGCAGTTCCCATTGAAATCAAGCTGATCATCCCTGTTTGCACAAATACAAAAAAGTGATTAGTATAAAGCAAACTGTACTATGAATTGACAGTTTAAACAGGCACCTACATGGTCCATGTAGAGCACACTTTTAGAAAAATGGAACTCACCAGAAAGAATCCTAGAACAACATTGTACTCGCGCATCACAGCAAAAAAATGGAGATTTGTCAGTCCTTCTGAGCTGAAGTTAGTTTGGTCTTGTGGGGAGTAATGTAACCATCCTTCAACTGCTCCTTCTGATGAGAATCCTAGAACAACATTGTACTCGCGCATCACAGCAAAAAATGGAGATTTGTCAGTCCTTCTGAGCTGAAGTTAGTTTGGTCTTGTGGGGAGTAATGTAACCATCCTTCAACTGCTCCTTCTGATGAGAAGATAGACAGGGCTTCTTCATCCTGGCATAATCGGAACTAGTCACTTCACGTACTCCATATTCTTCTTCAGAGGAAGATGATCCTGTTGTGCAAATACAAGAGGACAACTAAATGCTAGCATCCCTATTTGCTCGAAAAAAGGAAAAGAAATATTTAAAACAACACAGATGAAGCACTTCTCAAGGACAATACCACTTTTTCATGACAGTATCTAAACAGTAGCACAACACCAATAGAGATGACAAAGCTCAATCATATGGATGAATTAGTGGGCGAGTACCAACCTTTGTCAGGAGGCTTATTGTGTAGATCATACAGATCGAGCACTTCTCTGGAACCATCTATTGCTATCTACTATGGTGGCCATGATTACTATATACTCCTCGATTAGTTTAATGTTTCCAACATCTTTTTGTGCAGTTCCACTAAAATATATGGTATCTTCAAAGAAGATCCCTGTTTGCACAAGTAGAGATAATTACGTATTACATTAAGAGTGTCATCAAATCAGTGGCAAAACAATTGCTCGTTCCAGCCATAGCAATAAATTAAGATGCAAAACTATATCATTACTTGTGTCATCACAGTTCCAGTGCTTCATTACAGCACCGGGAGTTGATTTTTCTTTTTCCGCTTGTTCTTCCCCTTCATCACTTGGTTCAATAACAGACAAGCTTCGCCTTCAATATAAGATTTGGCATGTCAATTAGGGAGCACAAGTATAGCACTAAACAATGACATTAATTTTCTGATGAAAGTGGCAAAATACAGGCCAACAGTTGTGAAATATCCTTATCTTACCTCAATGGGATATTACGGTGCACATAAGGATTGGAAGTCGTGTCTCCATTTGGGCAGTTCACTAAAATCAAGCAACATTATCATACAAGTAGCACAACATATGAAAGCACACTGCAGAATCATGTGAAAGAAGGCTAGTACTGACCTCTCATGATGCGGAATTCAAAGAATTCACAAGAAGAAGATCTGAACCAAATTTGCCAACACGGATGGTAAGTAAGATCTCCTCTTGTGCAGTTCCACTAAGATCAAGCAATCAAGCAACATTATCGGTGTGACATTTTGGTTGAACTGCACAAAACACTCTTAAAACAAAAGTGTTTTGTGTAGTGCAACAAAAGGTCACAACGACAACGAGGTGAAGTAGATAATCCTGTTTACACAGAGGTGCAAAGGAAACAATTAGTGGTTAATAACGGTGGATGACACAGAAGCCAACAAAAAGAAGCATCTACCTTATCTAAATGGGAAAGAAAGCGACAGTAGCATTTCTCAAACGGTGGCATTGATTAATATTAACATAGAGATTATATTAACAATAAAATTCGTTGAACATGTAATTTGCTTTTAACTGTGGCATTGCATCAATTTTCCAGTGGCATTATTAGAGGGTGTTTGTTTACAGGGACATTTTGGTGTAGGGACTAAAAAAACTCCGTGTCAGTCCCATCTAAATCGAACAGGAGGGACTTTTAGGGACTAAAAGTGGGCATTTGGGACTAAAAAAAGAAGACCCCGAGGGAGTCTTTTTGGGACTTTTTCCAATAGTTGCCCCTGCCACGCATCGCACCTTGTCTCTATTAGTTCATTACTAGGGGTAACATGGTCTTTTAGCATGTCATTTAATAACCTCTAGTCCATGTTTAGTCCCTGGAACCAAGCAGGTAGAGACGAGGGAGTTTTTAACCAAACATGGCCTTAGATTAACAACAACTAATGAGTTGCACGGGACAGTGGATGCACCAGCACCATGTGCATCTACCGATGTACTGTGGTCATGCACAGTCTATTGCAACAAAGAACAAACAACCAAGGAGCATATTTGTGTTGGTCCCAATTTTTTTATCTTTAGACACCTTTCCCTATGTGAGCGCAGCAAATCTAGTCCTGCTCAAACTCTACAGCCTTGTCCCCCAAAACAAAAGATCAGTTTGTTACAGATGTGCGTACTGCATTTGTCATTGTTTTCCCTTTTCGACCAACGTAGGTGTTAGATAGCCAGTCTGTACTAGTACTTTCGCCCCTTCCTTTCCTCTTTGAACCACGTCCTAGATTTATGCGATACAACTTTCCCCACTACTTTCCCCCATTCCTTTCCTCTTTGAACCACGTCCTAGGTTCATGCCATACAACTTTCCCCCTTCATTTCCTCTTTGAACCACGTCCTAGATTCATGCTATATACAACTTTTCCCACTCCTTTCCTCTTTGAACCAAGTCCTAGATACAATGGTATACATGCAGCTAGAGCAATGCATGTGGAGTAAGTAAATTATACCTTAAGGTTCTTGGGGCGTCGTTCGGTGGGCGACGGGACAACGGCAAAGAAGAAGGGGTTGGAGGCCCTCCCATGGTGCCGCTGGGTGAAAGTGAACAACTGCGCCGGTAGTGGATTCCCTCCCTCGCTGACAGCGACAACGTTAAGCCTCCTTCCCTTCCCGGCGGACGGATCCTGCCGGCTCTTTGAGCAGCAGTGAGGGGAGAGAGAGGCCAACGAAGTCTTGTTTAGATCTGGAGAGGGCGAGAGAGTTTGAAGAGAGCAACTACAAGCTCTGAGGCTCCAGCGTGTATATATATATATATATATATATATATACATTGGAGAGAGAGAGAGAGTGTGAAGCGCGCAAACCCTAGAAAACAAGTGCTGAGGCTGCAGCTTATACGTGATGAAGTGATTATACGGTCACTACGGTCACTACGAGATCGTATAGCTCCATATCCATCCATTTTGACCAGTCAAAGAATCCTCCTAGCTCAAATTATGCTCAAGTGTAGTTATCGAACCCGAGACCTCAAGTTTGATGAGCGAATAGGCTAACCAGCTACACAACCCTCCCGTTAGGTTCAATGAGAGGAAAATAACCTTTTATACATTCCTGCATTGGTGTGACAAGCATGCCATGTTTTTTTTGTGTGTTTGTGGGAGTCATTGGGATTTCAATCATAATCGTGTCATGTGGCTTTGGTGGTAAGACTATCCACAGTGGTGCAGAAATAATGCAGCCTTAGTCACCTTACCTCTCTGCACGTAGTACGTTGGATCTCACCAGTCAGAGGGTGAAACAAACAAATTATTAAGAAAAATTAAAAGCGCCAATGGTGTATCTTACCTCACACATCTCGCTACTACTCGGGAACACTGTCCAATTGATCCCTCTGTTCGCTCACGTACTATTTTAAGTGAATTCTTATTATAACATGCACACAATTTTGGGCACTTGTATTGGACTTAAGTCAGTGTGCCACCGTATCTCGTATACTTACTACTCCCTCCATCTAGGTGTAATAAGCCACGCTAGAAGGTGCAACGGGACCAAGGTGCGTGCGTGTGCGTGTGTGCGTGTGTGTTTAACAACATGTGTGTGTTAGAGAGAGCGACAGATTGACCTGCTCCTACAGAGAGATGGTGTGTAGTGTATGATTTTAGCCGCGAGAGTCGGTGCATCCTCTCGTTTCCGGGCGTGTCCGGTAGGGACATGCGGACAACTGCCACACCCGCTCCTGACCAGCCTGGCCCACCCAAAGCCCCTCCATCGCCCGCGCGCGCTTCCCTCCCGAAACGTTCAGTGCCGCTCCAAAGAATCGGTGCCGCATTCATGCCCGGGCAGAGCGGACGCGACCTCTCACTGGCGCAAGAGTGATGGTTGCTTCGTCCGTGCAACTTACTGCTGGGTCTATGTGATTTGACGGCTCATTGGTCTTTATTACTGAGGTGGTAGGACTGCTGGATGTCCCACGCTTTCGGTGAAAGGAGGTAGTACTAGATTACAATTTTCTCCATTCTTATAGTGGAGGAGTGCAAGAGCAGTGAAAACATGCAGACTTAGTGATTACATGGCCCACCTCACACTATCACCATATTTTCTGGACACCGTGCGACACCTAACTCTTTACATAGTACTCCCTCCATTCCTAAATAATACTAGATTAGTCCCCGCGCTTTGCCGCGGAACAGCCGTATATCTCTCTGCGCAAAATTATCGATTTCATAGAACTAAAAAAACTCTATAACCGCATTACAAATGTGGTAGCCAAACTAAATAAACTCCCATCATCATTTAGATCATCCCACGTAAGGAAAAAAGATCAGCCAACTCCTACGGCATAATGGGATTATATTTTTCTTTTTGACATGTTAATGGGACTTAAAAGCTCACTTACATGCATGCTATCGATGCATGCTTGCATGTAGACATGTTGATGTGATTTAAAACCCACTCACATGCATGCAACGGTATTTCTGCATGCTTGCATGTGGCTTAGTGCAGAGCCTCTCAACGTCTAGATCAGACGGCTATTATGGACTGATTTAGTTCATCTAATGGCTACATTAATTTTGATGATGTGGCTCAAGGAGAGGATAGAGAATTCCTAGTAGTGGGGGCTAGCTATTACTAGTAGATAAGTCTTTGTAGAGATTCCACTAGATGAACTACATACGGAACAAAATGAATGAATCTACACTTAAAATGCATCTATATACATCCACATGTGGTTCATGGTGAAATCTCTACAAAGACTTATATTTAGGTATGGAGGAAGTACTAGTGTAGTATGTACTGTAATTTATCAGCGAGATAAATTTGTGCAATGCTATGAAGCTTCTAGCTTCTGTTACATGTATCTTGCGTCCAAGGTTGCCCGTTGCAACATTTCATCAAATACAAAGGAGACTAACATGCATGCTATTGCATCTCAATGATTGACAGATCATAGCAAATATGTACTCCCTCCGTTCCAAAATAAGTGTCTCAACTTTATGCAAACTTTAGTACAAAGTTGTACTACTACTAAACTTTAGTACAAAAAAATGATCCATGCAGTCCCTAGCCCTTGAACCGTGAACCCTAACCATGCTTCAATTTGTTGGCAACGTTCGAACTTCCTAAAAAATGAAGTTTGCAACCTTTTGACCATCGGATCATTTTGTGCAGTTTCACCAAAATCAAGATGAGCATCCCTGTGGCAAAGAAATTGAAGAAGCGTGATTAGAATAAGATTACTGGGACTAGTTGATGAGACATAAACTCACAAAAATACAGTACGTAGAAGCTAGTGTTGGAAATATGCCCTAGAGGCAATAATAAAATGGTTATTATTATATTTCCTTGTTCATGATAATTGTCTATTATTCATGCTATAATTGTATTGACCAGAAACCGCAATACATGTGTGAATACATAGACCACAACATGTCCCTAGTGAGCCTCTAGTTGACTAGCTCGTTGATCAACAGATGGTCATGGTTTCCTGACCATGGACATTGGATGTCATTGATAACAGGATCACATCATTAGGAGAATGATGTGATGGACAAGACCCAATCCTAAGCCTAGCACAAGATCGTGTAGTTCGTATGCTAAAGCTTTTCTAAATGTCAAGTATCTTTTCCTTAGACCATGAGATTGTGCAGCTCCCGGATACCGTAGGAATGCTTTGGGTGTACCAAACGTCGCAATGTAACTTGGTGGCTATAAAGGTGCACTACGGGTATCTCCGAAAGTGTCTGTTGGGTTGGCACGAACCGAGACTGGGATTTGTCACTCCGTGTGATGGAGAGGTATCTCTGGGCCCACTCGGTAGGACATCATCATAATGTGCACAATGTGATCAAGGAGTTGATCACGGGATGATGTCTTATGGAACGAGTAAAGAGACTTGCCGGTAACGAGATTGAACAAGGTATCAGGACACCGACGATCGAATCTCGGGCAAGTACTATACCGCTAGACAAAGGGAATTGTATACGGGATGGATTGAATCCTTGACATCGTGGTTCATCCGATGAGATCATCATGGAACATGTGGGAGCCAACATGGGTATCCAGATCCCGCTGTTGGTTATTGACCGGAGAGTTGTCTCGGTCATGTCTGCATGGTTCCTGAACCCGTAGGGTCTACACACTTAAGGTTCGATGACGCTAGGGTTATAGGGAATAGATATATGTGGTTACCGAATGTTTTTCAGAGTCCCGGATGAGATCCCAGACGTCATGTGGAGTTCCGGAATGGTCTGGAGGTAAAGATTTTATATGGGAAGTCCTTTTTTGGTCACCGGAAAGGTTTCGGGTGCTATCGGTAACGTACCGGGACCACCGGGAGGGTCCCGGGGTCCACCAGGTAGGGCCACCGGTCCCAGAGGGCTGTGTAGGCCAAGTGTGGGAGGGGACCAGCCCCAGGTGGGCTGGTGCGCCCCCCACCAAGGCCCAAGGCGCAGGGAGAGTGGGAGGGGGCAAAACCCTAGGTCCAGATGGGCCTTAAGGCCCACCCTAGGGCGCCCCTCTCTCTTCCCCTTTTTGGCCGCACCCTAGATGGGTTTTGGGGGCTGCCGCCACCCCTAGGGAGGGAACCCTAGATGGGGGCGCAGCCCCTCCCCTTCCCCTATATATACTTGAGGTATTGGGGGCTCCCTCAACCCCGTTCTTTTGAACGCTTCCGCTAGCGATCTACAAGGGTATGTAGATGCACTCCCCTCTCTCTCGTTGCTAGTCTCTCCATAGATAGATCTTGGTGACTCGTAGGAAAATTTTGAATTTCTGCTACGTTCCCCAACAGCTAGTAGAGGTATGTGCGGGGCAAAGAAGTAGAGAAATATCCACATGGAGTGATTTGGGCAGCTGGAGCAGTGGTGCAAGCTGGCTGTAAAGGGAGTTGTACCTGATGGATGTTGGGACATAGCTCAACCTTGAGGAGGGCGGCGGGAGGCGGCAACTGCCCATGTCGCGGCAGTGAGCAAGGGACGAAGGCAACCTCACCGGCTTTGTGAGAGAGAACGGCGGGGCCCTTGATCGGGATGTGCCGACAGTGGGTTTTCACCATCGGCGACAGTGACCGCATCTACACTAAGCATCCACCCCTTCCCCCGGCGGACGTCATCCGCCGGGATGTTAGAGATGTGGCCACAGTCGTTTTGTGCGAGAGAGTGTGAAGAGAGCAACCCCAGCAAGCAACCATGTAGGCTGGCCCGTCCTGACTATGTATATAGTGGAGCGGTTTCCTTTTCTATCCATATGAACCTATCATATTCCGTACGTGCCACTGAAGAAAAAAAACTTTATTTATAAATGATGCGGCACCTACTACTCGTTCTCCTATAACCTTGCGCTTGGCATCTCCAAAATATTAACCTTGCGATTGGCTCTTCGCCTCTTCGGGAAGTCAAGCAATAATGGTAGTGCAGTATATATCGTTCTGGCTATATGAGACCGAATGAATTGTTGCACATCGACCACGTGGGCGAGGGTCGAGGGGCGAGGGAGAGTGCTACATACGGAGCAAAATGAGTGAATCTACACTCTAAAATACGTCTATATACATCAGTGTTTGGAGTATGTACTAGTAGTTCATATTGAAATCTACTAAAGGACATATATATTCCAAACAATATGATATAATCTCTATAACCAAGGTATTAGTAGGGACGAGGAGTAAACGGAGGGAGTAGTAAATTTTTCTCCTCGTCCTGCGAGCCACCGCGCGCATGGGCGAGGGAGCGGGCATAAGGCGGAGCAAGCTTCACCTCATCTTGCGAGCCACCGCGCTCGTGGGTGGGGGAGACGGCGTACTAAGCAAGCTTCTCCTCGTTCCACGAGTTGACGGGACACATCAAAATTACTCCAGTGTATAGAGCCTTTCCTCTAAGGTAGGCCCCACATGGTTTGCCTCTTTTTTTAATTTAACATAACGCGTCAAGTCGCAGTTTGTTTGTTCACCCGTGGTAGATGATCCTCCCTCCACCAAGTGGACAACCAGTACACGTGCCAAATTACCACGTGGGCTGCCTTTTTCATAAAGAAATGAGCTCCACCGTGTACCCGCACGGGCGTGGTTGGGAAAGAGACGGGAGTACGTGCACCGTGGATGCACCTCTTCTCTTCGTGTACGTCCCCCACCTATGTGTGTGTGTGTGTGTGTGTGAAAGATACAAACCGCGTTCGTGAGTGTTTTTTGTTTTAGGGTGGGGGTGGGGGTGGAGTGGGGGGTTGATTTCGTGAATTATTTGTGGGAATACATGTCGATGACATCTCAAACAAAATTTTGCATGCAATGTGTGTGAAATGGAGGCCTATCCATATCATATATAGAGGGTCGGGCAATCCACGAGAAGAGAGGGAGGGGTCATAGCTATAGATAGAGTCGAAGAGAGGATCAAGTGGGTGGGTGCGAGATCGATGAAGAGAGCCATCGGAATTGTGTGTGTGTGTGTGTGCAAGTCAAAGATATAGGTCAATTGGCCTACCAGAACGTTAGAGGGCACATGTCAAGTTTGTGTGTGGCAGGGAGACATGACTAGAGCGCTCGATGTATCGGTGTGTGTGGGGGGAGGGGTTGGGGGGAGGGGTAGGCAGAGGCCTAACTATAGAGGTAGAACAA
Organism: Triticum aestivum; assembly: GCF_018294505.1. NCBI lineage: Eukaryota > Viridiplantae > Streptophyta > Magnoliopsida > Poales > Poaceae > Triticum > Triticum aestivum. The sequence goes on from NC_057807.1 coordinate 556,755,965, forward strand.
CTCGTATATGTGTTGAGAAGGAGAGACCCAGCTATGTCTTGAGGGAGATCGGTTGACATCCATACATAACTGAAGGACGGGAAATATGATGGGACAGAGAGAGAGAGAGAGAGAGAGAGGAGAGAGAGAGAGAGGGAGGGAGAGGGGTAGAGTGCTGGATGTGTGATGGAGTTGCTTCTCGAAGATGGTGGGAGAGGCCTCCTAGACAAACTGAGGGTGGAACTGCAATGTTATCAATAAGAGTGGGGATGTGTTTCTGTGTGTGCATGTGCGTGATCGATCTGTCGGGACGCATCCATGGATGATGAAGGGGAACCATGTGTTTGATAAGCAAATCTAACTAGATCGCTAGATCAATTGTTGTTTGTCGGAGGAAGGGAGAGACACAACTAATGAGGTAGATCGATCAACGCGTGGGTAAAAACGAGTTATAAGGACCTAGATAGCTATATGTATAGCGAGAGATCGGTCGGTGTACGTCCATTTGTTAGAGGCAAATAAGGCCCATCGAGACGGATAGACAGAGAGAATGGAGCTAGGAGGTGGTGCGAGAGGCCCGGCTACTAGCTAGATAGGGGGAGGAGTGTGCAGTTGTGAGATCGATGAAAAGAGGGGCGAGAGTTTACACATGTGTGTGACCGTATGAGAGACACGAGGCAAGGACACATAAAGGAGGAGATTGAAGGTGTGTGTGTATGTTGTAGGCAGGCATCACTGGAGAGGTTTATCGATCGGTGTGTGTCGGAAAGGAGTTGTGGAGACTCTAGGAGAACGACTTAAAGAAAAAAATGAATGTGCCCGGTGGATAGAATGCCGAGGGAGGGGGAGGGCGAGGAGGGCGTGTGCATGCAGGGGAGAAAGATAGTGGTAGCTACAAAGGTTAGAGGATTGTGTGGGTGTAAGAGACTAACAAAGATCATAATTTGATATGAAAGAAGATTCATATATTTGAATAGGAGATCATAGTGTTTTAAACATATGCATGCATGCATATAGCGGTGATACATGTGTTGTGCACATGTTATACCATAATGTGATAATGCATGGCATTTGCAACTCACAGCTAAATGCCGAACAATCTAAACCATACTATACATCAAAGAATCTCATGTTTTATTTGAATTTGTGATAATGTGTGGCGTTTGTAGCTTGCAACTAAATGTCGAACAATCTAAACAATACTATATATCGAACATTCTCACATTTTATTTGAATTTGTGGTAATGTGTGGTGTTTCCAACTCACATCTAAATACTTGTAGGCGTAGGGGGCGGGGGACATAATGTGATAAACACATTATACATATGAGACATGGTTTAGATTATGAAGATCTAGCTAGAGCTAGAAATGTAGTGTGATTTGAAATCAAAATAAAGTGGATTCAAAAAATCGAGTTTGAGTTCATATAGTACACATACTTCATATGTAACTCGGGACTAATCATGTGGTGTGCTGTGAAGATAATACACAAACGATGGTTTAACTTGACAATAATGATGATTGTAGATCTTATTAAAGCAGAGAAATGAATTCAGGTGCTTTGACTTCACAACAATCATTACTGTAGATCTTATTCAAATAGAGAAACGAATTCAAATTTAGTTCATATTGAAGCGGTAGTATATACGTTTGGAATGCACTAAAACGTTAATTTGAGTAGTAGGTTGCATGCATTATACACGTAGCAAAATATTTTAATTGAACATAACATGAATTCAAAGTTTTGAGTGACATTTGTAGTGCACGTTGATTTGGTACAGTACACGTTAGGCTTGTCCGGAAATTTCAACCCGCGCCTTGTTAGCCCGAAATATTTAAGATATATGTTTGTCTCGTCGTGCTCCGACAACTCCCTCCATCTCAACCCGCGCTTGCTATTCCGAAATTACAATGCGCGCGAAAACTCCCACCTCCTGTGAAATCCCGACACGTGAAATGCCCGTGGTACCCCTGAACCGAAAGAAGCGCCTCTAATCGGTGGGGGTACTTTTGTAACTTACCCCACATTTCGGACAAGCGCGTCCCTAAGCCATGGTTCCCCACTGCCATCCCATCCGCCCACCCATTCGTACACCGAGGCCGCGAAAACCCGTGACGAAGCCCCACACCCTGCTCCGTCCGCCACCCAGCCGGGGCCTCTTCCCCGACGACGTCGTCCACACCAACACCTCGACGTACCTCATCCACCGTACCGGATGAGGATCCATCATCGATCTCATGGTCCCGCCGGTTCAGCCACCCCATCCTCCACCTCCAAGGAGCTGCCCCAATGTTCCCCTCGTCTTTCGCGCCACCTCCATTCCCACACTGTCGTCTTCACCTGCACCACTGGAAGAGCATCATCATCGCCGTTTCCTCGGATGAAGCTGCGGCCTAATCGGCACCACCAAAGAGGTTGTACACTAATCGCCGCATTTTCTTCTTGATTCGATCTCACGGTGCAGCCGGTGCTCGGTCCCGAGCTGACACGGCATGGCTCCATCAACGGCGGCATCGCCGGCCACTTCCTCAACGGCGTCGCTCCCTCGGCAGTGATGTCCACATCAGTAGGAGCTGCTGCTGCTTTAGCTCTCGCTCGCGCTGCTGCTCTGCTCTTGCTCTCGGTCCCCTGCCTGGTCTGCTCTTGCTCTTGCTATTGCTCTTGCTCGTGCTGCTGCTCTCGCTCTTGCTCTTGCTTGCGATGCTGCTCCGATTTAGCTACACTTCAGTTGACTGAATCGACTTTTGGGTCAGTCGATTTTCAGGGGGGGCTCGCCGGGGTGAAGGAAGAACCAGCCACAGCAGGGAGGGGGCTCGCCGGAGAGGTACCCCACTATCTATCTTAGGGTTCAGGGTGGGGGCGGTGGTCACCGGCGGTGGCGTGAGGATCATTGGAGAAAAAGGTCGGCACGTGGGGGCCTAGAGGGATGGCCGGGGCGGCGGCGGACCGGTGGTGGGGAGTGTTTTCGGGGCGGGCGGCGGCGGGCTGCTGTTTGGCCGGTGGTGGCTGGCGGCTCAGGGGGGTGGAGGTTGAAGATGAACCGCAGGCCCTTGATTTTGTATCCAACGGCTGCAAAATCGACTGACCAGAGATGAAATAGTCAGTCGACCGACGTGTAGCCTCACCTTGCTAGTGCGTTCAGTTTTGACAGCAAAATTCAGTTTCGACAGTTAAGTTCAGTTTCGACAGTTAAATTCAGTTTCGACAGTTAAGTTCAGAGATGAGCGGCTGATGTATTTTACATCTAGCACTTTGTGGTTATGTATTTTCCGTCATGTATTGGAGATGCTATTAGAATTCCACTCAGGTTAACATTGTTCGTTGTCTCTATTGTCCTGCTTCAGCCTCGGCGTCGTACAACTCATCGGAGCTGCTCCAACGACGAAACCCTCCATCACAGCGGAGCAGTACCTCGGGCTCCATCTCCGGACGCCTAAGATCTTCTTCCCCTCCTCCGACAGCTAAGTCAGCCGGAGCATCCTCACCGGCCAACCCAATCACGCTGAGATCGACATGGCTTTGCCAAAGAGGTTGTACACTTGTTGCATCTCTTTTTTACTCTACATGTTATATATATTGTCCACTGAGCACACGGATTTGTTCCTTTAGTGTCTCCTTGAAAGAAAAAACGTAGGAATTTTAATTTTCACTTGTCCTCCTTTTCAAATTCCTATTCATGAAGCACAAGACTAAGATATAGTAGCATAATAGCATTATAACCGTACATTTTCTTGTGGTTTGACTTAATCTCACCATGCTTCTTTGCATCCTGTGATCTTCCAATTGTTGTGAATCAAACACCCAGATTGGCAGAAATCCTGTGTTTTTAAATTCTCTGTTTTGCACGTGCATTCCTATCCTATTCCTGTTTATTTCCTATCCCCGCATTGTTGGAATCCTCCAATTCAAACAAGCCCTTACAAAATTACTTCTCTTACAGATAGTTGTCAAAGAAAACCTTGCGTGGTTTGTCCCGCTCCTGCTGCACCGTCGTCCACCCCAGCTCAGCTGCTCTAGAGACAGAAGGGTCCAGCACAGCAGGGATCCGGCCTCCAGACTGTCTTTTGCCGCCTCAGATCTTCTTCCCCGCCGCCGGCAGCCATGAAAACTGCATTACCATCATCAACCGAGCAGATGACCTCGAGGACTACACGGGTCCGCAAGAGAGGTCGGACTCTTTCGTTTCTGCTTATGCTATGCATCGCTTAATATTACATGCTACTTTATCGTCCTGTTCACCAATTAGACTCCGAGTTAGCTCCAAACTAATGGCCTGATACGTCTCCAACGTATCTATAATTTATGAAGCATTCATGCTATTTTATTATCTGTTTTGAATGATTACGGGCTTTATTATACACTTTTATATTACTTTTGGGACTAACCTATTAACCGGAGGCCCAGCCCATATTGTTGTTTTATTGCTTGTTTTAGTATTTCGAAGAAAAGGAATATCAGACGGAGTCCAAACGGAATGAAACCTTCAGTAGCATGATTTTTGGAAAGATTATGATCCCGGAGACTTGGAGTGCAAGCCGGGGGGTCATCGAGGAAGCCACGAGACAGGGGGCGCGCCCACCCCCTGGGCACGCCCTACCCTCTCGTGGGCCCCTCGAGGCTCCCCCGGCCGACTTGTTTCGCCTATATAAGCCTACGTACCCTAAAAACATCGAATATCAAGATAGATCGGGAGTTCTGCAGCCGCAAGCCTCTGTAGCCACCAGAAACCTGTCAGGAGCCCTTCCCGGCACCCTGTTGGAGGGGGGATCCCATCACCGGTGGCCATCTTCATCATCCCGGTGCTCTCCATGACGAGGAAGGAGTAGTTCACCCTCGAGGCTGAGGGTATGTACCAGTAGCTATGTGTTTGATCTCTCTTTCTCGTGTTCTCTCTCGTGTTCCCTCTATGGCACGATCTTGATGTATCCCGAGCTTTGCTATTATAGTTGGATCTTATGATGTTTCTCCCCCTCTACTCTCTTGTGATGAATTGAGTTTCCCCTTTGAAGTTATCTTATCGGATTGACTCTTTAATGATTTGAGAACACTTGATGTATGTCTTGTCGTGCTTATCTATGGTGACAATGGGATATCATGTGCCACTTGATGTATGTTTTGGTGACCAACTTGTAGGTTCCGCCCATGAACCTATGCATAGGGCTTGGCACATGTTTTCGTCTTGACTCTCCGGTAGAAACTTTGGGGCACTCTTTGAAGTACTTTGTGTTGGTTGAATAGATGAATCTGAGATTGTGAGATGCATATCGTATAATCATGCCCACAGATACTTGAGGTGACAATGGAGTATCTAGGTGACATTAGGGTTTTGGTTGATTTGTGTCTTAAGGTGTTGTTCTAGTACGAACTCTTGAATAGATTGATCAGAAAGAATAACTTTGAGGTGGTTTCGTACTCTACCATAATCTCTTCGTTTGTTCTCCGCTATTGGTGGCTTTGGAGTGACTTTTTGTTGCATGTTGAGGGACTGTTATATGATCTATCTATGTTATTATTGTTGAGAGAACTTGCACTAGTGAAAGTATGAACCTTAGGCCTTGTTTCCTATCATTGCAATACCGTTTGCGCTCACTTTTATCACATGCTACCTTGCTGTTTTTATAATTTCAGATTACAAATACCTTTATCTACTATCCATATTGCACTTGTATCACCATCTCTTCGCTGAACTAGTGCACCTATACAATTTACCATTGTATTGGGTGTGTTGGTGACACAAGAGACTCTTTGTTATTTGGTTGCAGGGTTGTTTGAGAGAGACCATCTTCATCCTACGCCTCCGACGGATTGATAAATCTTAGGTCATCCACTTGAGGGAAATTTGCTACTGTCCTACAAACCTGTGCACTTGCAGGCCCAACAACGTCTACAAGAAGAAGGTTGTGTAGTAGACGTCATGGTCAAACTTGAGTTTTTAAATGGTTGTGAGGGATTCAGAAGGAGAAGACAACTGCTATTTACCCCCTGAGGTCTTCGCTCTAACTTGCATGCTGATGTTGGTTATATCATGCATATGGTGTCTTGCATTTCTTACTTTATACATCAAATATGTCATCTGCTTAGTTTAGACATCCTTTGTGTGAATGCCAACTGTTTAGTTTATTCATCGTTTATGTGAATTATGCAACACCATCTTGTTTAGCGAGGCATCATATATGTGAATTTTGCAATGCCATCCTGCTTAGCCAGTCATCTTATATGTAAATTATATCAGGCCATCCTTTTTTTCCGTTACATATTACATTTGTCAATAACGTTAGTACATTCAACTGCTCTTCGTGTGCATCAGCCATTTGACACGGTGATGACAAATTCTAGAGTGAAAACAAGGTCTTCAGAGCAGACTATGCTATCTGAGGAAGCGCATATCTCACTGGTTACAGATAGCTCCTCAGAGGAGGATTCAGAGATAGATGACCGGTCCTATTCCCCCCGAGGTGTATGCTCTAACTTGGCAGGGTTATGTTGCTCATATCATGCGTATGGTGTCTCGGATTGCTATGTCATTTGATTAGTTTAGACATGCTTTGTGTGAATGCCACCTGTTTAGTGTCTAATTACCATATATGTGAATTATGCATTGCCATCTTGTTGCAAGACATTATATATGTGAATTATACAATGCTATCTTGTTGCAAAGGCATTATATATGTGAATTATGCAATGCCATGTTGTTTAGCCAATCATCATGTATGTGAATTATATCATGCTATCATTTTTTTGTATTACATGTTCCATTTGTCGACAAGGTTTGTATATTCAACTACTCTTCCTGTGCATCAGCCATTTGAAGCGGTGGTGGAAGTATCTGGAGTGAAAACAAGGTATTCGGAGCAGACAATGCTACCTGCTGAAGCAGACATCTTGCTGGTTACAGAGAGCTCCTCAGAGGAGGATTCAGAGACTGATGACCAGTCCTATTTCCCCCTGAGGTCTATGCTCAAACTTGGCAGGGTTATATTACCCTTGTCATGCATGTTGTCTTGCATTGCTTAGTTTTTACATCATATATGGATTGCCATCTGCTTACTTGCTTACTATATAAATCATATATTTGAATTATATCATGCCATCATGTTTACATAGTACATACACATCATCTATCTGAATTATGGCATGGCAACCATTTAATAAAGACATCATATAGTTATATCATCTCATCCTGTTTGGTGTTTACAGTCATCATATTTTGATTTATGGCATTCTATCTGTGAATGTATGTGAATTATGGCATGTCAACCTATTTAATAAACACATTATATAGTTATATCATGTCATCCTGTTTACATAGTCTCATATTTTGAACTATGTCTTTCCATCTTTTTTAGTTAGCCATCATAATGTGAAATTGTGCCATGCTATCCTGTTTAGTTAGCTGTCATATATGTGAAATTGTGTCATGCTATCCTGTTTGGTTAGACAACATAAATATGAATTATTTCATGCCCTCTTTTATTCCCCACTATCCATTGCACCTGTCTATCATACAATGTCTATACTTTCAATTACTTTTCTTGTTTATCAGCCATTTGAATTGGAGAGGGTGATGGCAGTATCTAAGGGAGTAACAACACGGTCTTCAAAAAAGATAGTGCTACCAGTTGATGCAGATAGAACCACGGTTGTACTTGCCCAAGGACCAGATCCAGCACACATAACCCAGACTCTCGCAGATTGTACCCCTACCCAGTTGGACAGATAACCAGCTACACCCCTTCTAACCCCAACCCCGACAGATAGTAACCCATTTCCAGTTGACACAGCACCGTCTCCACCACAGAGCACCCAAACACGAGCAGTTAGTAAGGGAACTGCAGTGCCCAAAGCACGAGGACCACCACTCCGAATCCCAACTCAACGCTTAAAGGAGAAGAAGATTTGTTCTCAGGTCAGGTTCTGTAGCTATGGTTCATACTCCTTTGCCCTTGCATTACTGTATTTACTCATACCAACTATTTTGAAATTTGAAGGATGGAATTGAAACTCCAATGGTGCAACAGTTATGTTTTAAACCTGTTTCTTTAACTGGTTTGCTGTTGTAACCTGCTCTATGTCGATTTCAGTTTCAATTGAATAAACAGCTATGTTCTCATGTCATGCACATTACAAGTGTTGTTATTGCTCTATAGTTTCCCGCACTTATATTCTGTCTATTCTGCTTTGTCTTGAACAAATATTATTTGAACTGTGTCTCTATCTTGATTTGGCAACCAAAACTAGAATGATATAGACCATAAAGTGACCATGGTACATAGATATATGTTTGTTTCATGCTGTTATCCTGTCCACTTTACTACTGAACTCATTTACCAAAATGAGTTTCATATACAACATGGTAAACATGTGATGTGTCTGCTTGTTTCTCTTTTAGAATCCGGACAAAATATTGGAGAACAGTACCGCGTTATCCAATGGTAAAGGAAGTAATGCAGATACGATTCAAGATAGTGAGACATCCCTGTTGGGCTCCAAGAAAGCTGATAAAAACTATCTTGACGACAGTGAGGGAACCCAAAAGTCCTGTCTTGATGTAGTGTTCGAGTTACTGGTCACTACTGCTGGCACAAGCTATTCGAACTCGCTGCCTGAATCAGTTTGTCTTCTTGAGTCTCAACTTCAAGTTGAAAGACATCGATCAGATGTGCTATGACAGTAAGCCGAAGGACTGGGAAGTCCCTATAGAATTCAGATGCATATTTCCTGGTGCAACAGCAAGCGCTGGAGGATTTAAGCGCCAAACAAGAGAAAGTTAATAAGCTTGATAAGCATCTTGCCAGCATTTTGGGTAACCAGGATATTGTTTCTTGAGATCTTCTGAAGTGGTTTCAGTTTTGGATTTGTTTTGCTGTAGCGTTTATTTGCACTGGTCGCCAACTTTGACAACCAGTGTATATGATATGCTGCTTTGTTCCCTATATTTGCACTGGTGGTGAACTTTGATGCCCAGTGGATGTAATATGTGTAATAGCCGTGATAGCCTAGCATTAGTTGCTTGCTCATATATTTCCTTATTATCTTGTTTATTTGTTTGCTTGTAGTCATTGCAGTTCTTTTTCCGCGGTTTGCTAGTAGCTGCAATAACCTATTTTTAATACTAGGCCACAATAACCATGGGCTAATATTTACTGTAGTGACACTGGGCCTCCTACGGGCCGTAGAAACAATGGGCCTTCTATGGGCCGTAGAAACAATGGCCTTCTATGGCCCGTATCATCAATGGGCCTTATACGGGCCGTATGATCGATTGGCCAAACATGGGCCAAACAGACCGCATTATGGCCGTAAACGGGCTAGAGTTGGAATCGTCCGTTCATGGGCCGACCATAACGGGCCATCGTTAATATGCTAAATTTGATGACGCTATGAAAATGGCCCAACGTATTAACGGACAACAAACGGGCCGACTGTAACCATGGGCTGAATTAGGCCCACAAGCAGAAAATGATAGTAACGGGCCGTAAGTAAACGAACGCTGGAAATGAGCCCAAGAATAAATGGGCTCTGAGAAGGCTGAAAGATAAATGGGCTAGAAACGGCCCAACGGAATAATGTGCCGTTAATTGGTATAAGGTGATACACTGTTCATTATGGTCCAGTTTCACAATGGGCCGTTAATGGGTGTAAAGTGATACACTGCTCATTACGGGTCAGTTTCACCACGGGCCGTTAATAGGCCAAGAGTTACAAAGGGCCTCATATAGGCCGAAAGATGTCATGGGCCATACATGGGCCAGAAGTGAAAACAGGCTGGAATCATATTGGATGGCCTAATTCAGATAGGGCGTAACGGGCCTTGGGTTAGCGGGCTGTAAATGGGCTATATGCGAACATGCCGTTAACAGGCTTTCAATGGGCCGGCCCGCAACCTTTTGACCAAGTCAAACGGGCCGGCCTTTTCACAGGAATGGGCCTTTGTTGGGCCGTGCCACGTGTCGAAGTATCATAGGCGCCTTCTGTCCAATGAGTGGATGGCATCTGTCCCAACGATGAGCCGACACGTGTTTCCACTAGCCAATGATGATTTTACATGTGGAAAATCCCCATTGGTCGGGGCTGTTAACGGGTTATCGGATCCAAAACCCGACCCGATAGCTTAACGGCATTCTGTTACGGTGGATGCCACATGTCGGTCACCCTTGACGAAAGCACTTCTGTGATGCGCGATTTATCGTCATGGAAGTGGACACTTCCGTGATAATAATTTTGGTAATGTCATGGAACACTTCTACGACAGCACAGGTATGACTATCTTGATTCTGTCATAAAATCGTCATGGATGTACATGCATGACAAAAAATGCGACCTACTGTGACAAACACGTATCATCACGGAAGTGTATTTTTTTTGTAGTGATAGCTTGACGTTTGGGTTCGGAGAATCTCCGTAGTGTCTGCTTCACGAGTTTAAATACCTTGATTATATTGAGACTGTGTTTGGCCAGTCTGTGTAGGATGCCAGGCATATCTGAAGGATGTCACTTCTCGCGCAAGAATGCACGTAGGGCGGCGTCCACTACCGGATCTAGCTGTGCCCCGATGGATGCTGTTTTATTAGGGTCCGTCGGGTGCACTTGGAATTTTACTATTTCCTCGGCTGGTTTGAAAGAGGTGGACATGGATCTCTTGTCAAGGATCACGTCATCCCTATCCACCATAGCTCGTAGGGTGGTTAATTCTTCTGCCGCTAGGGCTTCAGACAGTGCCTCAAGGTCCAAGGATGCGGTCTTGTTTTTGGCACGAAGAGCTTTGTCCGGGTCGCTTGAGATTGTTCTATTAGCGCCGGGCATTTCTAGCTTCATGTATCCATAATGGGGTATGGCTTGAAAGCGTGATAAGGCGTCCCGGCTGAGGATAGCGTGATACCCACCGTTAAAGGGGACCACATGGAAGAGCAGCTCTTCAGATCTATAGTTCTTAGGTGTGCCAAACACCACGTCCAGTTTGATTTTTCCCGAGCAGTGTGCCTCTTGACTGGGGATAATACCTCGAAAGGTGGTGTTAGTTTTCTCGATGCGTGACCTATCCATCTGCATCTTATCGAGCGTGTCCTCATAGATGAGGTTAAGTCCACTACCGCCGTTCATGAGCACTTTGATAAGCCAAAAACCATCAACAATGGGGTTTAGCACCAGGGCGGCAGGTGCTCGAATGGATCGAGCCTTTGATTCGTCTTCGGCCGTAAAGGTTATTGCCGTGTCATTCCATGGGCTCAGTTCGGTAACTTGATGGACTTTGGCAAGGTTGCGGAGCACCCGTCTATGTTGGTTGTTAGAGGAGAAAGTCTCGAAGACTGTGAGGATGTTGAAGTTGTCCTTCTCCGGTGAATATCCCTCTGGGGTTGTGGTGAGGATTGACTCTCCACTTTTTGCTACATGTCGGAGTACCCAGCATGCCCAGAGGTTATGGGTTGGGACTGTGTGCGGAGTAGTATGGATTGGGCAGGGTTTGTCCAATAGTTCGTCAAGAACGGACCTCTGTCCCATGAAGGGCTTGTTCTTCCTTCCCGTGGCCCGATGGTCGGGAGACCCGCCGGGGTATATTCTTTTACCCCGGGCGGCAATCTGTGTTGATGTAGCAGGCTCTAGTTGAGTTTTCTGGGCCCTCCATATGCTTTCCACCGCACATTACTTTTGTACTACATGCGATAACTCCGTGAAGCTTTGTATGTGGCAGCGGTCGAGGGCATTCAATATCCCTTCATCTATGCAGTTATGGTGGAAGACCGAAACGACGTCATCGTCTGAACAATCCTTGATCTTGTTTTTAACAAGCAGGAATCTGGCACAAAAGTGGTGGACCATTTTCTGGGGCTGCTGCCGTGCATACATCAGGTCATATATATCTGGAGGACCTGAGTTGCTTAGAGAGTATAGATTGTGGTGGGTGGGTGGATTGAATTTTAGATCCTATCTCACGTTCATGTTCGGAGCCGGTATGGCTTCTGCAGTAACCGGTTTGAGTCCGGCTAAGCGCAAAAGCTCTTGCGACCCTGCCACTGAACCAGAGTCCGGCGGGAGTAAAGTCCCTTCCGAAGGGGAAGTATCTGGCTCAGGGGATTCGGGGACCCGAACATACTTGGTCCTCAATATGGGGGGAGTCATCGGTGGCCGGTTCCTCAACTATCACCGTGAAGTGGGTGACCGGTGGGTGATTAATTTCCCTCTGGTCGGGCTTGAGCCTGATCCGATCATAGTCCGTTGAGACCCCCAGGGCAGCGATGCAGTCTAGCAGTTCGTTTAAAGACGAAATATCTACCGGATCCAATTTTTCAGAGTACTTGGGGCTAATGCAAGGACAGTGTCCGGCAGCTGTGAGAGTAGTTGCGGGCTCGATGGCCGTGCGCACCCTCATGGTAAAACCGCCGAACCGGAGGGTCTGCCCTGAAGCCAGGCACCCAACAGAAGTAATGTTGTCGTTGATGACTAGGTGAGCCATAGATCACTTTTAGCAGACAGCACAGCGGAGCTCTCAATGAAAGCACCAATGTCGGTTTCAAAACCGGCAGATCTCGGGTAGGGGGGGCCAAATTATGTGTCTAAGGATCAATGGTAACAGGAGGCCAGGGGACACGATGTTTACCCAGGTTTGGGCCCTCTTAATGGAGGTAAAACCCTACTCCTGCTTGATTATGATTGTCGAGTATGAAGATTACAAGAGTTGATCTACCTCGAGATCGTGATGGCTAACCCTAGATGTCTAGCCTATGAGGATTCTAATGATGGTAAAAGTTGCCCTCTACAGACTAACCCCTCCAGTTTATATACACACCGGAGGGGGTCTATGGATTTTACAAAGTCGGTTTATCAGGGAAGGAAACCTCCGGACTCTATTATTGTCGTCCACATGTTGAGAAGTCCCATCCGAACACGGTAGATGATCTTCGGCGTGATCCTGTACGGCCCATGCAACCCGGCCCAAACTCCTAGTCTGGACATCTGAGGACCCGCGAATCCAGGACTCCCTCAGCAACCAAATGTAGTCATTAATAGTGGTATTGTTGAAACTCGAGTTAATGAAATTGAGCTGCACAGTTCATACTTGCACATATAGAACATCACGTTGTGAATAACTAGAATAAACAAGGAGCATATCTATCGATATGTGGGTAGCAGTAAGGATGGCTCCCCACCCTCCAACCCTCCCATCCCACCTCCGGCCTAGGTTTTCCGGCGATCTACTCTTCTAGCCAGTGATTTGTGTTTCTCCTCCGCCCATATGCTCCGGCGGCTTCTGATCTACAAGTCTATACCCATCTCATATGGGTTCTTCAGGTGGATCAACGTTGGACTTGGATTTTTCTGCGGGCGCCATTTTTGCGGACAAGGTTTTCAATCTTTGTGGGAGATCTATTCATTCCACGGATGACATGGGCCATTTCATTATGGTGGTGTCTTTCAGCAGACATTTATTCTGTCTTAATGACGATTCTGTGGCGGCTACCTTGGAATCAACGATTGGGGGATCTGCGATTGGATTTTCGGTCCAAATCATCAGAGACAAGGTATTCTCTTTTTTTCTCTCTTGCAAGCAAGTTGGTCTCTGCATTCTCCAGTTGAGGTGGTTTGTGTGCCCACAATTCAAATGCTTTTTTCATCTTTGGGGAAATGGTGGCCCTAATTGGGTCCGTGAATTTAAGATCTGGAAAAAAGAGTGCGATGCTGAATGGATTCTAGTGAGCCCTTCTAAGAAGCGTGCCACTTTGGGGTTGCTAGCCATGCATAAACCTCCGGCTAGATCTTCTTTTAGATCGAGTTCATCTTCGCGAAAGAAGCTTTCTTTTGCCAAATTCCAGCAATATCCTGCTTGCAAGGGTTATAGGTATCATGCTTCTCAGTCATGTATTGATACGGTATCGGAGGCCGGCTACGTCGTGCATCCACGTGAAAGTTTGATCTTTGCCTCGCCGCCACCGAATGATCTCCAGTGGACAGTGCCGATGCCACCCATCTCTTTCGGAACGATCAACGTCCCTGCCAGAAGCCACGCTGCTAGTTCCGGATCTGCACCCACCCAGTTGGTTCGAATTGAGCATGCACCATCACATGTTTCTGTCACACGTGAACACGTTGCACCAGACTCTCCAGCCCAACATGGATGCATGGCCCAGTTTGGGTCCCCAGCCCAACATGGCTCCATTGCCCACCGTGGTTCTGCTGCGTTGGTTGAATCTACCACGGCCCGGCCTCTGGCCCATCAGTCTCAGTATATTTTAGATTTTTCTGTTGCCACAGTTGGATTTTCTCCCACAGCTGTTATGGAGAACCATCTGCCAGATATTTCTTTGGAGGGTGCCCAATTTAATGATCTCATTGATGATATGGTCTTCAAGGTTTGGAAATGTCAGAATTGTTTATCGATGCTGCACTACACCAATTCGTGCACCAATCAAATTCGATGTTGTAGATGCTTTCGCCTGGGCCACTGTGCAAGAGGATGCTCCAACGCTGCGCATTCCCCAACTTACAAGTGGGTCCCACGGGTCAATCCTACTTCCACGGGCCGATCAGCTGAGATTTCCTCGCCTGACGCCTCGGTTTCCCTCGCTTCTTGCCTCGCTGGATCTTTGCCAAGTCCCATCTTCCTGCAACACCATCACCGCCTCTGGCATTGCCTGCTGAGCCACCGCCCTTCACACCACCAGCACCTACATCGCCACCATCGACCTGCTTAGCCGCTTCACCATCTGCTGCGGCTCGGACGCTGCCACCTTCCGAGGCGCCCTCTGTTATGGCTACCTTCGCCCTCGACCCCACGCCTCTTGTGCCTCCGGGGTTCGAGATCAGCGATGATGGTCCGCTGCGGCTGCTGTGCACCTTCTTCTCTCCTGCTGTGGCTCCGGATCATCAGCATGAGGAATACGCCATCGCCATTGTCGAACCAGCTCCCCTGCCAGAAGAAGTTGCTATCTTCAGAAACATGGTCAGTGATTTTGTCGTTAACAATCTTGGTCACACTGTTCCTGATGCTCAACCATGGATCCAAGGTGTGGGTCTCTTCCGTTTCCGTAGTCCTATTGCTAGGCAGTCCCTGGTTGATCAGCCCCC
Organism: Triticum aestivum; assembly: GCF_018294505.1. Classification (NCBI taxonomy): domain Eukaryota; kingdom Viridiplantae; phylum Streptophyta; class Magnoliopsida; order Poales; family Poaceae; genus Triticum; species Triticum aestivum. The sequence continues at coordinate 556,771,006 of NC_057807.1, forward strand.
ATATGAGCTGGATAATGATAGATTTGTTAGATTTGTGCCGCATGATGAAGGAATCAATTTCGGAGCTATCCAGGGTTTTCGTAGGTGCTGGGTTATGATTGTTGGGATTCCTCTAGATTATCGGCGCACTCAGTATATTGTTGATGCAATCAGTACCTTTGGTCATTTCCATCACTGGCATCAGGACGACCCATTACTTGTTCGTACACTGGCATACGTTTCTTTTCCGGCAACGACATTAGTGCCGCATGATGTGGTCTATCGGGAGTTTGCTGATTTTGGTGGTTCTCGAATTTCTTGGTCTGCTCCAATTTACATCTTCTCTGCTGATTTCGCCGATATCTTGCCTCTGGACGAGGATCCGATGCCCTTTGATGGCAACCCTCATCCACTCCCTGGGCATCTGCAGTTTAATAACCATAATTGGGTTATGCCTGAATTTCCTGAGATCGGTTGGGATGAGCTGCCACCTCCTCCCCAGGAGCATGAGCCACACCACCAGGAGGTTCACCAAGATAATCTGAATATGCAGCAGGAGATTGTGGAGGAAAACCAAGTGGATGGGAATCAGTCACAGGAATCTATTATTCTGCAGGTGTGAAATGATCCTATTAATGATCAGTAGCCTGAAGAGAACTTAGCGATTCTGCAGCATCCTGTTGTCCCGATGCAGCCTCCTCTCCATGTTGGGCAAGTCCTCACTGTTTTTGGCCTAGTGATACTGCCAGAGATGCAGTGGCAGCACTCGTTCTGCAAGTTCATGCCAGCTATCTTCTCTACTGAGATTCCAAAGTATGTGTTCAAGACTAATCTGTGTTCTCTGCTTCTGTCCAAGAGCTCCTGGGATATCTGTTTTGATGGGAACAATGTCAGCTTCTCTTTGCTCCTGCGCCTGATCCAACTCCATGCTTGCCTCGATAGGTTGCTCCAGTTAAAAGGCCTGTTGCTCGGGCGTTCTGCTTTGATGATCTCTCTGAACCTGTCAGTGCGTCTTTTGAATTCTCTGCAATACCAGAGGTTAGTACCAAACGTGGCCGCAAGCCAAAAGCTGTTAAGGTTACTAAGGTTGTGGTTGACTCTTAGGTGCGCCACAGTGCACGTCTAAGTGCATTACGGGATGGCTATCATAAATCTCCAAGCAGAGGCCTCAAGCAAGGCAAGAATCAGTGCTCCTTCAAGAAGTCGAATAAACTTAGCTCAGCCGGAGGAGAGAATGTCAGTACCTCCACCAACGCCACTTACTGATCTTCAGCGTATTGGAGCATGTCTGCGAATCGCACCAGAGAAGATCTCCAAGGACAAGCTTGAGGCTGATCCTTCTACATCCACCAGCAGCAAGGATTCTGATGTTTAGCTCCACTGGATGGCATAATGGTTTATGACGTACCTATTTAAACGCCATCTATCTGTTCTTTTGTTTCCTGTTTACGATATTTCCATCCTGTTTAGTGGGTCGGTGTAGGTCAATGCATGATCTACTTTCGCTACTGCTTTCTATTTTGGTTTGTAATGAATCAGACAGGGTTTAGAGATTGGAAGGTGTTGTGTTGGAACGTGCGTGGTCTTAATTCTGAAGCACGACTATTAGCAGTTAAGAAAAAGATTGACGAAAGTGGTTGTTCGGTTGTCTGTCTGCAAGAAACGAAATGCATGCACATTGACCATAGGTTCATTAGGAAATTCTGTCCACGGTGTTTTGATAATTTTTCCTATGTACCTTCGGATGGTGCTTCGGCTGGCATGATCGTTATCTGGAATTCTTCTTTCTTTGAAGGAAAATTAATTGAGGCAAGGCATTTTGGTATCATTATGGAATTCCAATCTAAGCATACTTCTGAAATTTGGACTCTCGTGTCAGTTTATGGTCCGTGCCAGGGCCCGACCCGGGATGATTTCGTGCAAGGGTTATATAATCTTGATATTAACTGTGATGATAATTGGCTGTTATTGGGTGATTTCAATTTCATGCGTTCGTTGGAGAACAGAAACCTGCCTGGGGGTAATGTCAGCGATATTTTTCTATTTAATGAAGTAATTGGACACCTGGGTCTCATTGAGTTACCAATTAAAGGTCGACAGTTTACCTGGTCAAATATGCAGACTAATCCATTACTAGAACAGATCGATTGGTTTTTTACTTCAGTTGCATGGACCATTGATCATCCTAACACGCTTGTTCTGCCACATGCACGCATGGCTTCTGATCATGTCCCATGCGTCATCTCGATTGCTACTGTGATTCCTAAGGCTAAAATTTTTCGCTTTGAGAATTATTAGATTGATTCGCCTGGCTTCTATGACCATGTTGCACATGTTTGGAGCAAACCTGTGGCAAGACAATCGGCTGCCCTAAATATTTCCTCTAAATTCAAAGCGCTAAGGTATACACTCAAGAAATGGCACATGAATTTGTCCGCAAAGCATTAATTGCTGACTGCAACAAGTTCATCCTTTATTTTGATGGGTTGGAGGAGATCAGGTCTTTGTCAAGGCCTGAGTTTAATTTCAGGCGAATTGTGAAGTTGCATTTGGAAGATATTCTTCATTGGCAGTATGTATATTGGAAGCAGCGTTGTACTATACGTAACATCAAAGTTGGTGAGGAAAACTCCAAATTTTTTCATGCAATGGCCAAGGAAAGGTATAGGAGAAACACTATCTCTTCACTCAGGAATTCTAATGGTGATGTGGTTTCGGACCACCAACAGCTTTCGAGCATGTTTTGGTCAGATTTTAATCAAACAATGGGCAATGCAAAAGGAATTCGCATGGGTTTCGATTTGGACGCATTAATTGAAAGAGTTGATGGCCTTGAGGATTTGTCACAGTCCTTCACTGATTTCGAGGTTGATGCTGTCATTAAGAACATGCCACCTAACCGTGCCCCTGGTCCCGATGGCTTTTCTGGGCTGTTCTTAAAGAAGTGTTGGTCAATTCTCAAGGAGGATTTCATGCAACTTCTCAAGGAATTCTATGAGGGGAAATGTAATCTGGAATGTCTTAGTACCTCATTAGTTACTCTTATACCAAAGAAGTTAAGCCTTGAAGTTGTCGGAGACTTCCGGCCAATCTCTTTGACCAACACTTGCTTGAAGTTTTTGACAAAGCTGCTTGCTAACCGTCTTCAGAATGTGATTCTGCGATGCATTCACCGCACTCAATATGGTTTTCTTTGGTGTCGTTCGATCCAAGATTGCTTAGCCTGGTGCTTCGAGTATATACATCAATGCAAAGCCTCCAAGCGTCCCATTGTTCTACTCAAGATGGATTTCATGAAAGCCTTTGATACAATTGAGCATGATCTAATTCTCAAAATTTTGCAATGCAAGGGTTTTCATTCCAGGTGGACGTGGTGGATCAATTCTATTTTGTCCACGAGATCTTCTTCGGTGCTTCTCAACGGCGTGCCAGGGAAACATTTTGTTTGCAGAACAGGAGTGCGTCAAGGGGACCCCCTATCACCGTTGCTCTTTGTGATTGTAGTAGATTTATATCAGTCTGTAGTCAATGAGATGTGCGCTAGGAACATCCTTTCTCTGCCAATCCCAACCAATTCCAATGATTACCCAATAGTGCAGTATGCTGACGACACATTAATTGTGCTGCCTCCGGTTGATGATCAGCTCATTGCTTTCAAGGAGATGTTAGTAACTTTTGCGGAGTCAACTGGCTTGCGAGTTAATTTTAGCAAGTCTTCACTCATTCCCCTAAACATGAGTGATGAAGAAGGTGCTAGAGTGGCCTCTTTGCTAGGTTGTGACGTTGGCACGATGCCTTTCACATATCTTGGTTTTCCCATGGGAACTTCTAGGCCCACCATTTATGAGATGATGCCTCTGGTGGATCGCATCGAGCGCCGTTTATCTGCCTCTTCATGCTTGCTAAATCAAGGAAGCCGTCTGCAACTTCTCCAGTCTGTGTTGTGCTCCATGCCTATATATTTTTTGTGCTCTTTATCTCTCCAAAAGGGCATTATACAGCATCTAGAGAGGATCATGAGGCAGTGCCTGTGGAGAGGTAACATGGATAACCCACGACAATCTTTGGCTGCTTGGGATCTAGTCTGTCGCCCTAAGGCTTTTGGAGGTTTGGGTGTTCTTAACTTGACCATCCAAAATGAAGCTTTGCTTATTAAGCATCTATTCAAGTTTTTCAACAAAGTGGACGTACCTTGGGTATCTCTAATCTGGGACACATATTATGCATCATCACCACCCCAAAGCACCAGGGTCTGTGGTTCATTTTGGTGGCGTGATAACATGCGTTTATTCCCAAAGTTCTGCAATCTAGCAGTTCCCCCAAGTTCATGCTGGTGATACGATACTCTTTTGGCTTGATCGTTGGCAGCTGGGAAATCGTGCTGTCTTGTTGCAGGACTCTTTCCCAAGACTCCATTCCTTTGTTGTGGATGATGCAATCACAGTCAAAGATTTTTTTGAGCGAACTGACATCTTGGATCACTTTCATCTGCCACTATCGCAGGAGGCATTTGCTGAGCTGACACAGTTACAAACCCTTCTGCCGTTGATCAATTTGAATGGTGAGATCAAGGACATTTGGAAGTGGCCTTCCAAGTCTAGGGATTACATGGCAAAGGTATATTATGATTTTTGCTTCTCACATCTGGTGGTGGATCCTATTTTCAAGTCGATTTGGAAGTGTGCATGCACGCTAAAGATAAAAGTTTTTGGTTGGCTTCTGTTAATGGATCGTTTGAACACCAGAGAGATGATGCAACATAGGCAATGGATCATCCATGATGATACTTGTGTGCTTTGCAATCTTGCTCATCATGAGGATCGGGCTCACCTTTTCTTTGCTTGCAATTTTAGCCAAAGGGTTTGGAACTATCTTGGAATTTCTTGGATTGCTCAACCAAACCAAACCACATATGATATGGCTCAAGCAGCTAGGAAGGATTTTGGACACCCTTTCTTCTCTGAGGTGGTTTTCACTGCTTCTTGGAATATTTGGTCACAAAGGAATGGGAAAATTTTCAGGAATGAACAACCTTCTTTCAGAGCTTGGAGAAGAAACTTTATACATGACATCTCTCTTCTGTCTCACAGGATTAGACATAAATATAAAGATAGTTTTGTTTCTTGGATAGCTAACCTCACATAGTTTTCCTTTTGTAAGTATTTTCCTCCTTTTCTTGTATATTTGTAAAGTTGTAACTAATACTCTTTTATTTATTTAATAAAGGACTGTGAGGCTATTGCCTTGCAGTAAATAGTCAAAAAAAATAGAATAAACAAGGCATACTACGAACAACCAAAGATAGTAGTTGAAACTGGACATATGCTAACTACAAACAACCGAACAATCAAAAAACTTTAAAAGAGGCATATGCTAGCTATAACAGGCTTAATAGCAAGCAAATATATGCATTCCTATTGGTATGTTTAAAACTGGATTGATGAAATGTACTGCACAGTAAATAATTGCACATAAAGAGCATCACATTGTGAACAACCGAAATAAACAAGGCATACTGCAATCAACCAAATATAGCCATTAAAACTGGACATATTCTCACTACACTACAAAAGGGACTTGACAAAACAAATCATGGGTTCCCCCTGTGAAGAGGCACGACAAAACAAATCATGGGTTTCCTCACTTGTCACAGATGGGCTCATTCCCGTGGGAAGAGCACGGACCCTGGATGCGCTCCATGTTGTCGCATATGGGATACTTCCCCTTGGAATAGCATGGCTGTTGGGTGCCCTCCCTAATGTCGCAGACGGGCTCTTTCCCCTTGGAAAAGCAGGTGGGATCTTTCCCCTTGGAAGAGCCGGAGAGGGTGCCCTCCTCGTGGTCGCTGTCGATGAGGTCTGACTTGGAAGCTGTGGATCCCAAGCTAGCGTCGCAGAACATGCCGTTCAGAAATGACAAAAGGGGCTCGATGGTGATGTAGGATGGAAAATTCTGCACAGCGAGCCAGAGGAGATCAGCGGCGGGGCCATGGATGAGATCGACGGCGGTTGAACCTGAGGGGTTGGGGTGGGCCACTTAACCTATGACATAGCCCGCCTCAGGCCGTCGCTGTCGACGACCTCGATGTCCTAACTGGTGTCTGCGACATACCCGCATACTGTAGCCCGCTGATTGAGTGCCTGCGGCCAGTAATGGTCGTCATCTTCCTTGGTGATGTTGGTCTAAGAGACCGCGATACACTTCTTTTGGGCCAGTCGCTCCTCAAGCTCCATGGGAAGCATAGCCGGGCTTAGGCTGCAACGCTCTAGAGTGGGGATGGGGATGGGGATATCTGGGAAAGGGGGCATTTGGCAGGCGTCATCTAAGAAACTCAGGGTGACCTCGGTACGGAGATCGATGGGTAAGCTACATAGGCAAACCGACAGATATTGACAATGGAGGCCTTGCGGCGGCAGTGGTGGGTGGGGGAGACCTTGCTAGGGTTTTGAGCGAGGGAGGACGTGTGTGTGTGTGCGCGCGTGCGTGTCCGTGTCCGAGGAGGTTTTGGTGTGTGTGTGTGTGTGTGTGTGTGGAGGGGTGTGTGTTTGAGGAAATGATGTGGCTACTGAAATTTTACTATGCGAGAGTCAAACGCAGGAGTGAAATACCGGGGCTATTGAAAATTTGGATGATGGTGCATCGCACACTGTCCAGAAATAACAACCATGTGTTATGAAACAGAAAAACCCTCGAGGCGGGCAGCCATTTTCGAGGGATACAGGCAGGATTGGGAACAAGAAACATCACACATGCTAAAAACATAATAACCGTGTGTTATCAAATAGAGAAAAGCCGCAGGCGGGTAGATATTTTTGAGAGGGGAAGCCTCGTGGAGCCCAATGTACTGTGTGGATGTGCGTGACAAGGCCACCGACGTGGCACATGGTTAGTGTGAGTGAATCGTGTCTGTTGCATCGTCCGACTTGTCGAATGTTCATAAATTTGGCGAAAAATGACGCGGGAGAGGGTCAGAACACGAACACACTTGCATGTGGACCAAATTTATGTATGAATAGGGTGGTTTGATGTTCAAATACCAAATGCAACTTTGATGTGGCACCTATCTCGCAAACTGCACGGTATTGCTTGCCCCTCTCATGTCGGCACGAAGGGAATCCTAAGCTATGAATGCATGCCCCACCGCCCAACCGAGGTTCACCTAGCAAAGTGCGAAGTAGCATCCCCCCACACAAACCCAGTTTCAGTCGGCGGGCCAGAGAGGCATCTCATCAAGATGGATCGTAAAACAGACCAAGAATAATCCACCTTGGTCGTACAACCTCTCTCTTGTTGTTGGTCAAAGTGATGGCCGTCCATGCGACCCGAGAGATGGGCTAGCTCGCCAATAATCACGCAAGTAGCTAGTCCCCTAAGACAACTACTGCATGCGTGTGGCCCAAACATATGTATGGAGAGGTGTGTTTTGAATACACAATGTAACAACTTTGATGTGGCATCGTGCTTTTGAACAAGAAATCCCCACACCGAGTGAGGGTTAGGTTGACGATGCATATGTATGTCACACCACACTTCAAGCCGATGATGGGGATTCATGCATGCATGTGTACATAGTATTCACTCAAACTTAATTAGGTCTGAATCTCACCATGACCTATACTACAATAACACGACCCAAAGGAAGAATTTACCATTGTAACCTATCTTGTTGTCGGTCAAGGTGATCATGGATGTCCACGCGGGCCGATGAATATATAGGCTTGTCGCCCATAACCACGCGAGGGAGTGTACGGTTCGAAGTCAACCACCACATGCATATGTATGGAGGTGATGCGTGCATGCATATTTCAATACCATTTCACAACATTGATATGGTGCATGCGTCAAAAATCATACAGTCCCCACACAGAGCGAGATTGGTTCATGACGTGTGGTTGTACTAGCCACTTTGACTCGATGGGAGGGATTCATGCGTACACATGCATGTGTGTGTGCTCAAACTGTATCATGTCATCCTAGAGCATGACCTATATATATACCGTATTACAAAAAAATCCCCTCCTAAGTCAAATTAACCTCTCTCGTTGTCAGGCAAAAAGTAGTGATGGACCAAGCAGGCCCACAGATGGAAAGCATCGATTTCGCTGATAACCGCTTAAGTGGGTGCGAGAGGAAATCCACCCTCGCTTTGCATGTGGGCCAAACATATGTTGAATACCCAAAATGCACAACTTTGATGTGCCACATGCCTAAAAAACCGTAAAGTCCCCACGCAGAGCGAGGTTCATGAAGTGTACTACATATGATAGTCCCTTTCCACCTCTTCGACGCATACTATATGCTCCTACCGTAATACAACCCAAAAAGAATCCTCCTCGATGGTGAAATTAATTAACCTCTCCCGATGTAGGTCAGAGTGATGCATCCGTCGATGATGGTCTCGTCGGCCCACAAATGGAAGCGTCACACGTGAGTGTCCTAGATAGGATAAGCACTGCGTGCATGCATGTGGCCCAAAGAGGTGTTGTGTGATGTTTGAATAGCCAATTTCACAACTTTGATGTGGCACGTGCCTTGGAAACAAAAAGTCCTGACACTGAGTGAGGTGTACTTGTTCACGGATGCGCACTATATATGCTAGTCCCCTCCCATCTCTTCAATGTGTACTATATATATACTCCCACCATAACACAAACAAAAAAGATTGTACCTTGCTGGTCAAATTAACCTCACTGCCGGCTGTTCGTCAAAGTGATGGATGACGACCTCGCAAGCCCACAGAAAGCGTCACACGTGAGTATCGAGTGTCGTGTAGGACAACCATCGACTGCATGTGGCCAAAACATGTGTGTATGAAAGGGTTGTGTAATGTTTTAAATAACGAATTCACGACTCTGATGTGGCACATGCCTAACAAAACGGCCAACCCACACGGTTGCTCACAACTCATAGTGTACTGCGAGCCACCCGCCACCCCCAGACGCACACACCCACACACCCACACCGCGAATCCACCACAACTACGATGCATGTTATATTATCCCGCGATGAACATATGTTACCAAAGGAGGGACGTTTTAGTTTAAAAAACAGAGGTCATTAAGATGTTTTAGTACATTGATTGATTTTCTACTGGTATAATGTGCAAAAATCAAATTTGAGCTACATGGACATGTGATAATGCACCTAAATGGACTACATGTGTCTCACTGGGTGCATGTTTACTCCCCGTGCAAGAAATTTCAAACATTGATAATCTTGATTTTTAAATTCTAGTACATCCAAAACTTATTTGAAGTTCATGAAAATTATCGTGTTGTCATATGGACACCAATACAAAGTGGCATTGTACTATTTTGTCAAATTTGAGACCAGTTTTGATGTAATCTTTATCTTCTTACAAATGGGAGATTATTAATAATTGGGAACCAATATCCCAAATGGATTATTTATTCGAACCGTGAGCATTAGACCAACAATTGATACGTGCCATGCTTCCGTTAAGCAATAAAGCGGCATTAATCATCCAAATAGAAAAACAATATATGTGCCGCCACACGCCCCGTGTGTCGTGCGAGCATGCGTGAGTTGACCGGACGCACACGAGCAGTCCGCCGCGCAGGCAGACAGGGAGGCGTGCATGCAGGTGTGTGTATTGACGGAGGCGTGCTCGATGCGCTGTGTCATCAGTAGGTGTGCGAGTAGTTGTGTGAAACGATGGTAGGCATGCCAGCAGTCTGGTGCGCAGGCTCACCGGGAGGCGAGTCGGCGGTTTGACCGCCACCCGCCTCTCTCCCACTACTCCCACTACTCCATATTAATGGTGCGCCCGAGCGGCCGCACCCCCCATCCTCACCACACACACAATCCTCTCTCTCCACTTGCATCCTTGACGCCGCTCTCAGTCCTCAAAGCCGTCAGTGTATGAAGATGCCACCGAAGTGCCCCATCGGAGGGAGTGGCGACGCCGGGGCTGCTGAAGCACTGGAGCATGGCATGGAGATGAAGATAGAGGTTGTCATCACCGCCGGTGAGGTATCACTGCACCCTGACATCATCGACGACGGCGTCGATCTTCCACAGCCGGAGGCGGAGTTCCACATCGACTCTGGTGACGACTCAAGCGACGACCCCGACAATGACCCCGGCGACCAGTCTGGCGATGATTCCGACGATGACGGACATCTGGTTAGTCATCTATACCATTTATGTGTCAAATAGATCCTAGGGTTTCTCTGGTTACTCCTGCTTAAAAATCATACCATAATCTCTAGATATGTATAAAAAAATAGCCATAAATTCCTAATCCTACTTCATGGCATGTAATAATTGATTTGATGCCAAATTTTGGCAACTACCAAATGTTCGCTAGAGATTAGTTTGTAAACATTAATTTGATGCCACATTTTTTACTATTTGTGTAGGTGTTGTCTGACGATGTGGACCGGGAGGATGAAGATGGCCAGAGGAGGTACAAGAGGCAAATCCCGAGGGAGCTTTATGCGGGAATGCATAACAGGCGTATTAGGCCCTGAGATGGTGGCTATTGATGCCCATTTTGCAACCAAAAGCTTCATGAAGCGTATGAAAGTGTTATGGCGCATGCAACAGGACGAGCCGTTGGCTCCTTCAAGCAGAAGTATTCTCGCAGGGTGGCGCACGTTTTGTACACCGAGTACCTGGAGAAGCTTCGGGATCGTGTCGGCATATGAGATGAGATGTGGGATCTAACTATGTACGCTTGAGTATGCTTAATGATGGTTGAACTATGCTTGTGTACGCTTATTATCTATGTGTGAGTATGTCTAATCTATGTTTACTTATGTCTAACTGTGGGATATGGATGCAATCAGTTCGGTTGATGGAATCTACCACCGTCCTCGTTTATTGGTCACCTTTGTAATTTGTGTTAAATTTTGACGTGCAGGCCAGTAAAAATTATATCGTTGAATGCATATTTGAACATAGTGTTCAATGATACAATTTTTGGTGACATGCATAAGCATTTCTTAGTTAAATATTTGGTCAAAATTTGGTACAAATTACAAACGGGACCAATAAAACAGGATGGAGGTAGTACGCCAATCACACATGGTTCCCAAAATTGGAACAGTGTGCAATGGCTTTCATTTTGCCTGTTGCGTCAATCACACATTGTTGGCTCTAGCAAACCTTTTCCTCTGAAATTCTTTGTGGGACAAAAAATCCTCACCACCCAATTCAAAAAAGAAAACCCTCACCATCCCCACGTCACAAAAACCCTCACCCCGCCCGCCACCCCCTTCAGTCCCCATTCACACCTGCACAAGCTCCTCTGTGTCTATGTATGGCACCGCCTATCGCGGTGGCAACCACTTAGCTCGCCGCTTGCCGCCACCGCCAGGCTGCCGGCAAACCCCACTGCATTTCGCCACTTCCACTTGCCGCCGCCTATCGCCATCAAATTTCTCGACGTTGCTCGCGGTCGACCTAGCTCCGCTCGGTTGGGGAATCCGCCGTACCGAGGGTTCTTTCTCATGGACAACAAGGTAACTAATTTAATGAGATATTATCTCATGTCTTATCCTAGTTCATCTGCCTCCTTTAATCACCCATCCGAAATCGCTGTGAATTCATTTTTATTCGAGCTGATTTGAGGGTTTTCTTCCATTCATAGAGTGTACAATGCGCGGACACATCAAGACTTTGCGGCCTCCGCTAGACATTCACGGAGTTCCATCTCACCAGATCAGATGACTTGAGGATGCGCGCGGTATGTTCAATCCCACCCTAAATCGGTTGGCATGGCCTACTTTCCTGAACATATACTAAATATTGCTACATTTGGATAAAAGGTGCCACATGCACCATATACGTCAAAGAGTATTTTTTTTCCTCTTCTTTCTATATTAGGCAAATTAATGATGTATTGTTCTTTCGATTACTCTCATATTTCCATGACATCATGTTTACCCTATCTGTTTAATTATATATTTTTGTCCTTCGGTTTCAACTGTTGTACAATTCTTTCAATTTGGGCCCATATTTGCATGTTACCATATTTTCTTTAACAATCCTACCATTTTCTGCAGCACATCCCTTGCTATGCAACAGAATTTGTAGTGCACAATCTTTCCCTTTACATAAATCAAGAATGCAGGGATTTCATACTGAACACAAACCATGGATTTACAATCGTTGCTACTGTAAGACTTGATGAACGTGGTGACTACTATTTTGGCACTGACCTTTGGAAAGAAATTTCTAAGTTTTATGTACTGAAAGCTGGCACTAAAATTGCACTGCACATAAAAGAGCCTGGTCATGAGATATATGCTAACATCCCCGACGATATCATCCGCCAGACTTTATTCGAAGTAAATTTTCTTTTCAAGTATCTGCATATTGACTTACCTAGCAATATCAAATGAATTGTGTAGTATTTAAGCAACCAATTGTTATTCCATTTTCTTACGATATTCCTACCTAATCTTCTAGTTACCAATACACTTTTCTATTATCCTGTTTTAACTAAATATTCCATGTAATCCCACTTCTATCAGAAAGCGCCACTGACAAGGAGACCCCGGAGGTGGAGAACGGGGCTGCCAACTAGCGGATGCGGGGCAAGCAAGAACCACAAGTGACTCTAGCAGGCCTAGACTTCATGAGCAGCCTCGCCGATGATATGTTGACAATCATCATCTCCCTCCTCCCAACCAATTATGGGGCGCGGACAACCATCCTTTCACCGCGGTGGCGCCCCCTATGGAACTCCACCCCTTTCGACCTCATCGACACCCACGAGCTCTGCCATGGCTATCGCAAAAGCTTGGATGCGTTCTCCAAGATCCTCGGCGGTTACCTTGGCCCAATCAGAGGCCTTAGAATGGGCAAGTTCCGTTCCAATGGCAAGGACCAAGCCAAGCTTGAAGACTGGTTCCGATCCCCTGCCCTAGATCAGCTCGAGGAGCTCACTTTTTATGATGGGCATATGCGCTCGCTTCCAATGTTCGCGCTCCACCTCAGGCCCATGCTGTGCGTCGCCAAGTTCAGGAACTGCCATTCCCCCCTTAATGACACGCCCACTCTTATTCTACCAGGACTGAAGCACCTCGAGCTTGTCGTCGTCTGCCTCCCAAACGGTGACATGGAGCGCCTACTCCGTGGCTATACTTCACTCTAGTACCTTCATCTCCACGCAATCAATGGGTTGAGTAGCTTCCACATCACCTCCATGACTCTCCGGACTATTTATGTGTGTTGCTGGTGCGGCAAGAAGACATCACAAGATGTGTACCATGGTATGGTAATTGATGACACATCTGCACTTGAGAGATTACTTGTAGTTGATCAAGAAGGTCCAACAAGAATCAATGTTATTTCTATGCCAAAATTGGCAGTGGTGGGCTACTCGTCTGACAAATACTCCAAACTTGTTATTGGATCCACACCCGTTCAGGTACAACAACTTCCTTCTACCTCTCCTTCTACAAATTAACATTATTTATAATTTTGAAGATGTATGTTCGTCTGTCATCCAGAAAATGATTCCGACAAGCTTGACCTGACACTGCACATAGTGAAGGTCTTGGCACTAGAATCTATCAGCCCCAACCTGGAGCAAGTTTTCAGTTTCCTGAGATGCTTTCTGTGCCTGGAGAAGCTATATATCGAGGTGATGTTCCTTTCCTGTTAAATGTTAACCATAAGGGAGTTCAATTTGTGACACCTTTTCCCAAGTTTACAATGACAATGTACTATGATTTCTGAAGGATCCTTTTGGAGGATTTTAGTACATACATGTCCCCCCCCATATTGGTTGCTTGATCCATATGGTTACAATCCATAAGCATTTCTCCTTTGGATTAATCTATACTAGTTTTCTTAGGGAACTTTTCATCCACTCCAACCTCTTGTAAAGAAGGCTACATTTTTCTAGATTGTAATCAAATGCCCATGTTAATCATGTCAGACTGAAGATGGCGTGTTAGTGCATTTTACAAATCCTACAAACCAAATAGGCCTGTAGTAGTGTTCAAAACTGCATGTAGGCACTAGCACATTTTCTTCTTTTGCAGATAAGATTAGGCCCAATGGTGGATAATGTGATACAATATAACAATAACATCGAATGCCTGGATCTGCATCTCTCACAAATTACTTTGAACTCCTACCTAGGGACCTTACCGGAGATTATATCCACCAGCTTCTTTGTTGTCAGAGCAAGGGTGCTGAAGGTATGAGGTTTGCCCTACATTTATTTCACAAAAATGAATGGTTTGTTGATCAGCGCCGGCGGCTGCGGCAGAATGGAATAGGCTCCAAAAATGTTGAATTTCATTTTGGAACTTCAGATGATAGAGTAATCATAATTCATCGTGTCATCCCCATACATGACTTCTCAGTGGCTGACCCCTTTGCAAAAATTATGAGGTTTTGAAACCAGACTTAAAAGTGGTAATATTAGTTTGAACCTCTCTGATGTCCATGTTCAACAGATCAGCGCGAGCGTTTACAACTGATGAGCTGAATTTCATTTCTAATATCAGTTTGAACCTTATAATCTTTGAATTTGAGCCATATAACTCTGGAATTTGAACCTTGTAATATTTCAAGCTTTTGTGGTACAATCATTGAAATGGCATCGTATGAGACTCGTATATTGGTAGCACTATTTTGACCTTAATATGCAATGCTCTTAGATTTTATTAACCATTCTTGAACCTGTTTACCTTGTCGATCTCATAGCACACGATCTGTATAGCTAACTCGACTATGATCTTCGACATTATTGCACACAGTTGGTTTCTTCAACCATGTGCCCTGTAGAGCGCAGAATTAACTAATGCACTTGAGTGTCCATCATCACCCTTCTGCGTAACTTTGACCTCACCACCCATGGGTAAACTTATGACCGGAGTCATTCCACACACTTCATTTTTACAAAGCTTTTTTCCAATAAACGCCCATGATTTGTCCCTCTTCTAGCCGACGCGTGGCCAAACTAGCTGGGAGGGAAGCTTGCGCGGTAAACTGTGCGGTAGCATGGGAACAGGCTCACTAATGATACATTTGGCGCCTCTTCGAGCCCACACATGGTCAAACAAAACGCGTGCGGTGCTGTGTTGTCAAGCATGCACTAGAATCCTCCGTATGAATGCCCTGAAAAGACGTCACGATTACAGGCCGACCGGCCCCCATTTATTACAATGGCCATTTAACCCTTGTGTCTCTTCAACCTTTCGATCGCGCCCCACCATTGCAAGAAGCACACCCACCACGACTTAGAGAGTATTCTGCGCGGCTCCAATGGCGCTCTGAGTGGCTGTCAACGACGAGCAACAGTTCACCATGCATACCGTGGTGGACACCCATGGAAGGTTCACGGAGCTCTCGGTGGTGTACACCAACAACCCAGTCTGCATGGAGCACTCCATCCACATCATGGAGCTATTGCTTGCCGAGGAGAAGTACAAGGTGGTCGGGTTCGACCTCGAGTACACCCACACTCATGTCGGGTCTCGTCCCAAGGTCATCGTCGCCCAGATGTTCTTGCGCAACCACGTCCTCGTCTACCACTACTGCGTGGACACAAGGCCTTGCGAGCATTTTGCCAGGTTTGTCAACATCCCCCAGTACATGTTCTCTATGGTGGACATCACCAACAATGTAAATGTGCTCAAGAATTCGGGCATCACCTGCCAAAATCTTGTCCACATCCAGGGCCAATACAAGATCTGGGGCAGCAAGGAGCATGAGAAGGACTCACTGGTTCACCTCGCCGAGGCTATCATCAACCCCTACTACAGAGACATGAAGGATTCCTGCAACAAGGACAAGCGTGCCTGGTACTCGGCCTGGATAGAGAAACTCGACAAAGCTCATGTCGTGTACGCAGACAAGGAGGCATACACGAGCTACGACATGTACAGGGAAGTGCCTCCTTCCCCAAAACGGCCAAGGATCCAGCAGGAAGCAGAGCAATGGCAAGCGTCATCGCAACAAGAAGTAGATGATTAGATCCTCGTGTATCCTAGTTTAGTATGCATGTAATTGCTTACTTTGGTGTGTGGAAATGTTATGTGTGTGTAGTCACTTCTGTAATTGTATGCTTAATTTGGTTATGCAAATGCTGTCTTTTTAAGTATATATGTTGGTGCTCTATAGACAGTGTTGGGGAACGTAGCATGCAATTTCAAAATTTTCCTACACTCACGCAAGATCTATCTAGGAGATGCATAGCAAAGAGAGGGGGAGAGTTTGTCCATGTACCCTTGTAGACCGAAAGCGGAAGCGTTTGCCAACGCGGTTGATGTAGTCAAACTTCTTCTCATTCCGACCGATCAAGTACCGAACGTATGGCACCTCCGAGTTCTGCACATGTTCAGCTTGATGACGTCCCTCGAACTCTTGATCCAGCAAAGTGTCGAGGAAGTAGAAGAGTTCCATCAGCACGACGGCATGGTGACAGTGATGGTGAAGTTATCCGCGCAGGGCTTCGCCTAAGCACTAAGTGAATATGACCGGAGGCGTAAACTATTGAGGATGGCGCCGCACATGGCTAACAATCGTTGGTATGTTTTCTAGGTGCCCCTCCCCATGTATATATATGTGGGAGGGGGAGAGAGGCAGCCTTGGGGCGCCCAAGTAGGAGGAATCCTACTTGGGCTCCCTAGTCCAATTCGCCCCCCCCTTTTCCTTTTACCGGAAGGGGGAAAAGAGGGAAGAGGGAAGGAGGAAGGAAAGGGGGGCCGAACCCCCTCCTCGTTCTCCTATTTGGCCTCCTACCATAAGGGGGGGCACCCCTTATGCCCCCCCGGTACTCCGATATGTACCTGATACACCCCGGAACACTTCTGGTGTCCGAATACTATCATCCTATATATAAGTCTTTACCTCTCGACCATTTCGGGACTCCTCATGTATGTGATCTCATCCGAGACTCCAAACAACATTCGATCACCAAATCACATAACTCATATAATACAAAAATTGTCATCGAACGTTAAGCGTGTGGACCCTACGGGTTCGAGAACTATGTAGACATGACCGAGACACCTCTCCGGTCAATAACCAATAGTGGAACTTATATGCTCATATTGGCTCCCACATATTCTATGAAGATCTTCATCGGTCGAACCGTTATGACAACATACGTTATTCCCTTTGTCATCGGTATGTTACTTGTCTGAGATTCGATCGTTGGTATCTTCATACCTAGTTCAATCTCATTACCGGAAAGTCTCTTTACACGTTCCGTAATGCATCATCCTGTAACTAACTCATTATTCACTTTGCTTGCAAGGCTTCTTATGATGTGCATTATCGAGAGGGCCCAAAGACACCTCTCTGATACTCGGAGTGACAAATCCTAATCTTGATCTATGCCAACCCAACAAACACCTTAGGAGATACCTGCAGAGCATATTTATAATCACCCAGTTATGTTGTGACGTTGGATAGCACACAAGGCATTCCTCCGGTATCCAGGAGTTGCATAATCTCATAGTAGGTGGAATATGTACTTGACATGAAGAAATCAATAGCAATAAAACTGAACGATCATTATGCTAAGCTAACAGATGGGTATTGTCCATCACATCATTCTCTGATGATGTGATCTCGTTCATCAAATGACAACACATGTTTATGGTTAGGAAACTTAACCATCTTTGATTAACGAGCTAGTCTAGTAGAGGCTTACTAGGGACATGGTGTTTTGTCTATGTATCCACACATGTATCAAGTTTCCGGTTAATACAATTCTAGCATGAATAATAAACATTTGTCATGAATAAGGAAATATAAAATAACAACTTTATTGTTGCCTCTAGGGCATATTTCCTTCAGGCAGAGCGTAGTTGTGCGGACAAAGCAAATCACATCGCATGCGGACTAAACAATGGAACCCGTTGGTGATGTTTTCATCAATCACTCACAATTGTATACGAGCAATCGTTTGCTCACAACACATACGGCTTGTTAACAGGAATCGTCTGTGTTGTTATCGGTCTTCCCACACGTTTCTGATTACATACCTGTTTGCCGTGTATCACACACATCTTGTTAAGTTGAACCTTTTCTATTCTCTTGGCTCAACGCAAACAGTTCATCCGAGTGAACTGTATGCCGTATATCGCACACACCTTCAGCTGGCTGCCCGTTTCTGTTGTTCTACCTCATCAAAAACAGTTTATCCGAGTGAAATGTATGTCATATATCGCACACGCCTTCATCTGCCTGCCCATTTCTTTTGTTTTGCCTCATCGCAAACAGTTAGTTAAACTAAACCGTATGCCCCGCATCATACATGGAACTAAAATCTGAACCGTGTTTGATGTATCCTTCATCGCAAACATTTTGCATCCTTTTTAATGGTTATTTTACATCACTGTTTGCGATTAATGCATCACACACAATTTTGTCAAAGGGTCTCTAATCGTAGTGTCGCGTTAGCAGCATCCTGCAGTAGTGTATTATACACTATCGATGCTTTGGATATTCTGACAAGCACATTGCGACTATCTAGGATTTACTCAATGTCCCACCAATGGATTATATCTAGAAGCGATTAAATCTTTGTGCTTCACGGAATGACAAGGGTCATCTTGCAGACTCTTTCCCTGGTATGTATTGTACATCTTGATGGGGTAGACCATCCTCTTGTATCGTGTCGGACTCTCCTGAGGCGATAATTTATGCGACAACTAATTTGGAGGTCCAACATCAAAGCCCATTTTGCTACATTTGTGGCCCTCTGGCCCACTTCATATTTTTGCTGCCCAGCGGCTTCTCGGTGCTATTTTTGCTCTTTCTTGGGCCATACCAGCAGGCAATGCTCTACCCCAAGGGCGGGCCGCTACTTTTGGAGTCCTAAAATTGTGCGGCCATGGCAATCCATGACCCTGCCAATTCTGTTAATTATATGGGTAAGAATAATTTGGTATCAGAGGTTTCTTTGGAAGATAATCGTGGTAATCATTTGGATCCTTCTTATTTTGCCGCTATTAAGGATTCTTTTGTGCAAAAGGAAACAAGCGATCCTAATTGTATTCTTCAACTGGTTTTACCTTCAACTTCTGATAAGTTGCCTCTGGGTGATGGAAGTCAACAAAAAATTCATGGACCTCATACACGACCACCAAATCATCAATCTGATCTAACCTCTGCAATTACTCTACCTACCAAACCTGTCCTTGAACCCCAGCAAAGGCCAAGGGACGTTCGATGCAACAATTGTAGCCTCCTGGGAAACATGGCTTCATCATGCTCTAATCCAAAGCGGGACCGGGGCTGGTGCTGTGTCCCCAAGTTTCTCCCAAGGGACGCCGATACACATTCCGCCTCACCATCTGCCGATTTTGACACCGACACCTGATACTCTGCAGAGAGCTCCAACAATGCTCAACTTTCCCCTCGATGTGATCCCCTGCCTCCTGCTGAGCATGACCGTCGAGCTAGGACCGCCTGACCGCAAAAGTGTACGACGACATGGTGATTGGTCCGGTTCCCCACTGCGCCATGATTTCTTCGCCATCGTCGAAGCCAATAGGGTCATCCGCTTCCATCGCAAGGCTGAGCTCCGCCACATCATCAAAGGCTTGCTCCATGAATCTGAGTTCTTCCCGATCAAAGTTGGTGATCACCCACTTGGAGTTGGTATCTTTGGATTTGTGGACACGGTTGCTAGAGATGCTGTAGTTGGAACCACATTTGAGATTAATGAGGAGGAGTTTGATGAGCATTTATTATCTCTTTTGTTCCTCCTAGTGTTGCTTTGAATATACGTGTCACTTCTTTTGAACCTGAAGTTTGGCTACTCTACAATGGTTTCCCATATGATTATAGACACGCCACTATATGCACAAATATGTTGATAAGTTTGGCCAACTTGTTGAGTGGAATAATTCTCGCAGGGATTGGGGACTAGTCCTGACCAAGGTTAGAGTGATCCATCTTAAGCATGTTCCTAAAAGCTTGGTCATGCATCAGCTGGGTGGTCCGAGGAACTGCTGGACTGTTGCTTTTACCATCCTACGTAGCAGTGACTGGAACACGTATATTCTTGACGTCCCTCCGGCTGGTGAGGATCCCCTCCAGATGATGGTATCACATACCCCCTTCAGGGTTATAACCTAACTGATGAACAGATCTACCAAATGCAACTCCACAACTGGATCACACAGAATGTAGATTCCAATAGGAATGGGAATGCTGCCAATGAACAGGTGGATGACGATGTGGTGATTGACAATGGTGAAGAGGTTCAGATTCAACCCCATTGGGGGGCTTGGCCTCCTCCCCCCTCACTCTCCACCTGCTCTGTTTAATTTTCAAGCATGGCTTGCAGGTGAGGGACTATAGGTCTATCATGGAATTCCACCCAACAACAATCTGCACGATAGCCCGATTACTACCTGGAATGACTCAATCTCAATATTCAGCATCTCTGATTCTAGTGCAACCTTGTCTGATGGCTATGCACTGGTTCCTCTGAACATCTTCAACCAGCTCCTGAGTACTAATGGTTCTGCTATAGGTGGTTTTGCTACAGGTACTTCCACTTCTGCTGCAGTTGTTCATAGTCCCAGTCTTCACATACAGGAAGCTACAACCATGGAAGCGTCTCTATCTTTGCTCGGTGCTGGTCTGAATCTCTCCATGAGTACTCAAGAGGATACATATGCTTCTCTGCTCCTAAATGACTGCATCCTAATGCTGAGGCTCAACACTTATCTGATGGCGACTATCAGGACCATTGTTGCTGCATATGGCCCCTAGAGCTTGGGATTTGGTCTGCGAGATATTTCTATGCAGTTCAATGTTAATATTGAGGAATTCAATGGGAAGTTCTTTGTCGTGGCGGCGACCAAAACTATCCAACACACTGCTGACTCGGGTTCTTATACTAAACTGTTGTCTGACAACACATCCTGGGCCCTGACTATTGGACCTGGATCATCTCCGACTCCCCTACCCCAGGTTGAAGCTACTGAGTCTGGCCCAATGTGGTCATCATGGAGATTGATGAGGATAATAATCTGATAGCCGCTGACAGCACTGGGCAGGATCTATCTTTTGCTGCTCCGTCTGAATCTTCTGACGTAGGTGGCTCTGAAAATTTGAACAAATAGTTAACCACGGCTAGGCGGGGCAAGCCTAAAGCCCCTGCCTCTATGGTAGAAGTCCGTAGGAGCAACCGATCAAACAAGTATGACGGGTTTAAAGTGCCTTTGATCACTGACAACAAGACCAAAACCTCCAAAGTCAAGCCTCGATCTGTCCCTACTGTTGTTGCTCCCCAGGTACCCTCTGGTACTTTGGATGTTCATACTGATGCTCCAATCCCACCACCTACCCCTATCCCAATCTTGCAACATATTGGAGTCACCAAGTGTGTCATTCCTCCTGAAGAAATTACCACTGAAGCACTGACGACTGACGAAGAGGGTGGCCCTTCAATTGCTTGACTCTTATTGTTTTACACTCTGCTTAAGATGCTCTATTACTTTGCTTTTTCTTATCATGGCACTTTTAGCGAACTGGAATATTTTGTGTTGGAATCTACACGGCTTAAATTCTGAACCTAAGCTTTTGGCTCTCTCGAATGCTATCTCATCTAGTGGTTGTACGATTATTTTCTTGCAAGAAACGAAAAAACCTACTATTGATAATATGTTCATGAAAACTTGTTGCCCACGAAGATTTGATAAATTTGCTTACGTCCCTTCTCGGGGTGCTTCGGGAGGATTTTTCACAATTTGGAACATCGCTATCTTCACTGGTACTATACTTATAGAGGAGGAGTTCGCTCTTGTGAGACGATTCAAATCCACACAATCGGCCCAGGAGTAGACACTAGTTAATGTATACGGGCCATGTCAGGGTGATTCGGGAGTGATCTATACTAGTTGGCTCCTCAACCTCATTATCCCCCAAATGAAGATTGGCTTTTACTTGGAGATTTTAATTACATACGAAGCCCTGATAACTGGAACAAACCTGGAGGTAACCCCAATGACATGATTGCTTTCAGTGACATCATCCATACACAACATTTAATTGAACTGCCAATCAAAGGTCGTGCCTACACTTGGAGTAACATGCAGTCTGACCCATTGCTCAAGCAACTTGATTGGTTCCTTACCTCCATAACCGGACTTCATCTTACCCCAAAACTCTAGTTATGTCGTTGGGGAAACCAGTTTCAGATCATATTCCGTGTGTCGTCACAATCGAAACCTCCATTCCACGCAACATTTTTTAGGTTTGAATCCTATTGAATGGAACATCCTGGATTTCTGGAACTTGTGGACTCTGTTTGGTCCACACCAGTGAAACACTCAAATGTAGCTACAATGGTTTGTAGAAAGTTCAAGGCTCTCAGGTATGAGCTGAAACGTTGGAGCAAAAGCATCTCCAAGATATCCGTTCCAATTGATAATTCCAACCTGGATCTGGCTAACTTGGATGCTCTCAAAAACTTAAGAACCCTTACAACTCCAGAACAAAATTTTAGGAAAATTCTCAAAAAGCACATCCTTTGCCTTTTGAATTATCAAAGACAGTACTGGAAGAAGATATGCACTATTCGATGGGTCAAATTCGGTGATGAAGATCCTAAATTTTTTTAAAGCAATGGCCTCTGATAGATACCGACGCAACACAATTCCCACCCTCAAACTCTAGGATGGCACAATCGTGGAAGATCATGCTAGTAAGGAAGCGGTTATCTACCAAGCATTCAAAGAGAGACTAGGTAAATCTAGAGACTTCCAAATGAAATTTTATTTTCAAAACATCAACAAAATGGTGGATGACCCGGACCAATTAACTATCCCCTTCACTAAAGAACAACTTCACACTGTCATACATGAAATGCACGTCGATAGGGCACCTGGCCTAGATGGATTCACTCGGGTGTTTTTGAAAAAGTGTTGGCACATCATCAAAGAAGATTTCTACGAGCTTTGTAATCTTTCTTTGATGGCAATCTTAATCTGGAGAACATCAATGAGGGATTCATCATGCTAATACCCAAGGTTCGCTCCCCTCAGACAAACTCTAACTTTAGGCCCATTACAGTGCTCAACTGCTTCCTCAAGGTAATTATTAAGTTGCTCACTAACTGACTCCAGAAACTCATTCTTAAAATTGTCCATCGCAACCAATATGGCTTCATAAAAGGTAGATCGATCCAAGATTGTCTGGCTTGGGCATTCGAGTATATTCATCAGTGCTAAGCTTCAAAGCAAAAGATCATCCTTCTGAAGCTGGACTTTGCCAAAGCATTTGATACGAATGAACACGATGCCATGATTGCAATTATGAAACATATGGGCTTTTACAGTAAATGGCTTGATTGGGTCAAATGCATTTTCTCCTCAGGTAAATCTGCGGTGCTTCTGAATGATGTTTCGGGTAGACAATTCATTTGCAATTGTGGTGCTCACAAAAGCGATCTGTTATCCCCCCTGATCTTCATGCTGGTCACTGACCTGCTTCAAGCTTCCATTAATGATGCCTTCAGAGAAGGAAAAAAACAACTACCATTCCAAAGGCAGCAAGACTACTCGGTGATTCAATATGCTAATGACACGATTATCATATTACCGTCTTGCCCTAACCAAGCACGAACATTCCAGGAAATTCTCTCTGATTACACAGCTTCAATTGGACTCAATATAAACTTCCACAAGTCTACAATCATCCAATCAACTATGATGAGAGTTGCTACAATGAGCTAGCTAATATTTTTTGGGTCTGAGGTTGGAAACATGCCCTTCACCTGCTTGGGATTTCCCCTCGGGACATCTAAACCAACGGTTCAAGACCACATGCCACGTGTTTGCACGATGGAAAGAAGATGGACTAGCACACTAGCAATGATGTCATATGGCGCCAAATTGTCTCTCTTGAACACAGTACATCTCTAACTATCTTTGCTCTATGCACTCTTAAATTCCCGCCAAAGATTTTGGAACGCCAAGATAAAATAGGTAGAAAATGGCTTTGGACTAAAAAGACAGACCAAGGAGATAAATGCAATTCTTTGGCTTCTTGGGGAATGGTATGCCAACCAAACCAAAGTGGAGGTCTTGGAATAATCAACCTACGAATCCAGAGTGAGGCACTCGTTCTCAATTATCTACATAAGTTCTACAATCGGCATGATCTACCCTGGGTGGACCTAATCTGCTCGTCCTACACCAACAAAATCCCTCATGCCTTAGAGCCACACGGCTCCTTCTGGTGGTGAGACGTGTTGAAACTCATCCTAATATACAGGGGCATCTCAAAAGCAAATGTTCATAGGGGCGACACGGTGCTTATGTGGAAAGACCTTTGGTTGGATAATATACTCGCAGAAACATACCCAAGAGCATTCTCCTATGCAAAAAATGAAGATGTATCAGTCAAAGATTTCTTGGGATCCTCATTGTTGCATGAAACATTCCACCTACCCCTCTCTGTTCAAGCGCATGAGGAGGTTAGAGGATTACAACAAATGGTGGCTCATATAGGTAACAGTGAGAACTTGCAGGCATATGATACATGGTCGTACTACTGGGGGACTAAAGAGTACACGGCGAAAAGTTACTACGAGTTCTATTTCAGAGATGCTTTGGCCCACCAAACTTACCACTGGCTTTGGAACTCGAAGGTAACAATGAAAATAAAAGTATTTGGATGCCTCCTTCTCTCTGACCGCCTAAACAAACAGAACATGCTGAAAAGGAGGCACTGCAATATTGGTGATGACTTCAGTTGCCTCTTATGTGGTAAACAAATAGAGGAGGATGTGGAGCATATGATCTTCCATTGCTCTTTCAGCAAGTCTTATTGGTCCAAGTTGGGGATAAAGTGGGAGAGACATGGATCCAGGCTTGAATGGATAAGCCATGCAAAAAACAATTGGAGCATGCCTATGTTCATGGAAATTTTTCTACAGGCCGCTTGGAGCATCTAGAAGGAAACAAACAACAAATACTAAGCATCACACCTACATACCTGTCTTGGCCTGTGAGGTTCAAAACTGACATTAGCCTCCTCCAACACAGAGCTAGTGAGGACAAGAGAGACTTCATCCTCTCTTTTGTACATAATATACCTTGCTCTTAGATTTTCTCTTGCTTAGATTTCAATCCCTCCCTCCCAAGGTGGAGTGTGAACAAGATGTAAATATGAATTGTACATTGTACTATTCCTTTGCTTGATATAACATAGTGGGAGCCTCTCCTGCTGCATGAGTCCTAAAAACCATATGGATCCAAATCAGCCCCTTGTAAAATAACGCATATACTAGGGTTTAAACTTCTGTCACTCTAGCAACTCATCATCTAATTAATACTCCACAATGCATTCCCTTAGGCCCAAATATGGTGAGTTCCATGTAGTCGACATTCACATAACACCACTAAGGGAAACAAGAACATATATATCGTCGAAATATTGAACGAATACCAAATTCACATGATTACTGATGACAAGACTTCTCACATGTCCTCAAAAACAAAAGTAACTACTCAAAAATCATATTCATGTTCAATATCAAAGGGGTGTTGAATAACATCATGGATCTGAACATATAATCGTCCACCAAATAAACGAACTAGCATAAACTACAAGATGTAATCAACACTACTAGCAACCCATAGGTACCAATCTGAGGGTTTGAGATGAGATGGTACCGATGAAGATATTGATGAAGATTGGTCCTCCCACGATGAGAGGGTTGTTGGTGATGACAATGACTTTGATTTCCCCCTCCGGAGGGAAGTTTCCCCAACGAAATTGCTCCACCGGAGAGTAAAAGTGCTCCTACCCAAGTTCCGCCTCGAGACGGCAGCGCTTCTCTTGAAAGTCCTCCTCTTATTTTTTATAGGGCAAACAACTTCATATAGTTTAATATGGGCCACGGAGGCTGGCCAAGGGCCCCACAAGCCACCAGGGTGCGCCTAGGGGGGTGGGCGCTCCCAGGTGCCTCCTGGACACCTGGGTGGCCTCCTCTAGTATTTCTTTTCTCTAGTATTTTTTTTATATTCCAAAAAAATTCTCCATGAAATTTCAGCTCATTTGAAGGTGTGTAGAATAGGTATCTTTGACATAGCTTTTTCAGGTCCAGAATTTCAGCTACCGGCAATCTCCCTCTTCATGTAAATCTTGCAAATTAAGATAGAAACGACATGAGAATTTCATCACAAAGTATTATATTGATCAAAAACATTATAAATAACAGTAGGAAAACATGATGCAAAATGGACGTCTCAGGGCACGAGGCCACAAGGTTTCTGCTCGATGTGGACTGACATGGCTGCGTTTGTTCTGGACTTCTCGGCATGTGTCATTGGGCCCTTTTTTCTACCCCAGTTAGAAACCTATTGGTATATAGGCTGACCCAAAACCCCAAGGTGGGCCGCAACTCAACTTGGCCACCCTGTAAACCCGCTCCTTTACTTACTGAAAGTGCTACACTACCCAGTTTGTCTTGCAGTCCATCAAACATTTTCTAGAACCATTGTTGCGGAGGTAAGCACAGAGTATTTGTTTCATAACTGTTTTTGCACGCATTGTTACTATAGATGCTTCTTGTCGGTGATAGGGGCTCTACTCATTCTAGGAAAACTTATTTGCTAGAATATATTTCTCGGTTTCTCAGTAGCAGCAAGCTTCATTGATAAAAATACAAAAAGAATTAGACTATTAAGCTTTACACGTTCTTTGCAGAGATGTTGATTACTCATCAACCAGTGAAATATGTGAGAGAGTATTGTGGTCCATTTATGGGCTCCATATCTCCCATAGTCTATCCTACCAATTATGCAACTGAGAATTCAATGAACTGTGATCTTATTATGGAAGCTAAAAGGCATGCCTTTGCAGGAACTGAAGAGGAGGACCCTCAAGCACGTGAAAATCAAAACACTGGCCCTTTGGCCAAAGTTCAGCACAAAATGGACTCTTTTGAAAATATTTCATAAAATGGCCCTACACGCATGATGCCCGCACATGGGGCGCCATGCTAGATATCATAATGCCTCAGTCAAGGGCACCATACTGGTCAGCGGTGACTTGCCACGTTGGCAAGGCATGGCACCATAGCGCCCTAGGCCAGGGCGCCGTGCTGATGGTCATGACGCCCCTGCTCAGGGCGCCAGGCCCCTTGCGTCAACAAAACAGAGTCTCCCCTGTTTTCCCCTCCACAAACCCTCACTTTTCCCCTTCTCCACCCCGGCCGCCCCACTCAAGCCCCTACCTAATGCCCACAAAATTTCGTGGATCGAAGCTCCAAATTGGTGATTTATCCTTCCCTTCAATCCCTCAAGGTATTCTCCATCATTCCTCCTCTTTTTGTTGGTTGAGATATCCACATTGTGGGGATTTGGGGAAACCCTAGGTCATCCAATTTTGCTATTTTTGTTGATGCATTTTGGTGTTTATGATTCTAGATGGCGAGGATCATCAATGTGCATCATGTGGACTTTGTCTCCTTTGAGAAGGGAGACACGGAGTATGGTGACCCGAAGAAGAAGCCGGTAGTGATGGTGTTTCCCACAAGTACTAGCCTTGAGAAGGTTTTGGTTGAGCTTTGAAGAAGGTTGAATTGGATGGAAGAAAGCGATGGAGTAGACTTAATCGGAAGGTATAATGTTGGATATGGGCAACATATTCGTTGGAAGATAATGCCTCTTGACTTCGAGTTAGCATATAAAGAGAGTGTGTTGGCCTCACAAGATAAATCATTTGAGTTATTTGCCACAAAGGTTGTTCGTGCTTGGTTGCACATTGATTTGAATCGGTGTGCACCTTCATATGATGTTAGAAACCCGGTTCGAGATTCAACACATGTCACTCGGATGTGCATGACACAACAATGAGCCAACCTCCGATGACCCAATGTTTGAGCCCCGGCGGGAATGACCAAGTTGATAATGAAGACTTGCACATGGATGGTGGTGAGTTTGAGGGTGATGAATCAGAGGCTTATCTTCATGACCATTATGTTGGTGATGTTGAGGCAAATTGCATGGAAGAGGACATGGACCATGAGATTCCATACAATAGGTCCTATGCGTGGGACTCGGAGGATGAAGGCCCGGATGAAGAAATAGATGAGGATGGTTTGACGGCTAAATAAGCCAATGCTTTCAAGAAGGTAATAGGTCGTAGTCACAAGACATCATTGTTTCATGATCTAAGCCTAGCCGATAAGGCGATTGTTGATGGTGGCACAAGTAAAATTCTTGCACCAAGGTTAACTTCAAAGCGAGATACCAAAGCAAGTGTGTACGGTGTTAGTGAAGGAACATTCTTTGAAAGCTTGACAGAACTTCAAATATGAACCTAGGACTACGTGGTTAAGTTTCATCGACCATTCATTGTGGATAAGTCAAACTCGAAAGTCCGTTATGTGGTCAAATGTGAGGAGCACAAGAATCATTGCCCTTGGGTTATCCGTGCAAGATGTGTCAAAGGCGGGCTACAATGGAAGATTACAAGTTCCGTGTTTCACCATCGATGTAGTGGCAAGGATATTGATGATGCTAATGTAAAGTATGATCACCGTCAATTGACCTCCAAATTCATTGCATATCGATTTTCAGCCTCCATAAAGATACTCCCGACATATCCCATTCGGGCTTTGATGGAGATGGTGAAGGAGGTTTTTGGGTACGAGGTGAAGTACGGGAAGGCATGGAAGGCCAAGCAAGCTGCCTTTGAGATATTGTATGGTGGTTGGGAAGAATCATACAACCACCTCGCGATGGTGTTGAAAGCGATGGCGGCAGAAAATCCTGGCATGTACTATATGATGGAGCCAGATGGCATGAGAACAAGGATATACAACGATGCAAACGTTCGTATATTTGAACGTGCATTCTGGACTTTTGAGCCATGCATTAGGGCCTTCAAGCATTGTAGGCCGGTTATGTCCGTGGATGGCACATTTCTGACCGGCCAGTTCAAGGGCACATTGTTGATCGCCGTGGCTAATGATGGTGGTGACAAATCGGTTCCATTGGCGTTTGCTTTGGTGTCGGCGGAGAACAATGACAACTAGGAGTGGTTTCTTAGTCTAGTGAGGACCAATGTACTTGGACCTGAAAGAGAGGTTTGCATCATCTCAGACCGCCACCCAGGAATACTCAATGCAGTGGAGATTGACATTCCAGGACATCCTCGCCTGCACCATAGGTGGTGCATGAGGTATTTTGTTTCTAACTTTTACCGAGCATGTGGAGACAAGGAATTGTCTGACCTTCTTCATGATTGTTGTCTCGCATTCACCACTAGACATTTTGAGAATTTGTGGGACAAAGTGTATGCCAAAGCAAACAATGGTGGCAAAGATTTCCTAAATAGGAATCTTGCCGATAAAGGAAAGTGGGCACGGCCTTTTGACAACGATGGAGTGAGGTACGTTGACATGACAAACAACATGGCTGAATGTTTCAACATGGTGCTAAAGGGTATCCATGCATTGTTGGTGACAGCAATAGTAGAGTATACATTCCAGAAGTTGAATGTCTATTTTCAAAAGTATAGTGAAGAAACATCCAACTTGATGTCCGGGAAAAACAAGGCCAAAAAGATATACAAGTATCCATCGAAGGTTGACGATTGGATGGAATACCAAGCAAGGAAGGAGGATTCTCACAAAATCTAGTCCTTTGATAACATAGAATTGATTTACCAAGTTGATGAGCACGGTGGAATGTCGCGTGACGGCATGCCATATGGAGGTGGCTCCTTCAAGGTTTATCTTAAGATGGGCGCGTGTTCATGCGAGAGGCCTACATTTTATCATCTCCCGTGCTCGCACTTGATGGCTGCATCTCGCACTAGAAATGTGAGTGTCAACATGACCAACAATGTAAGATTGGAGGAGTATTCGATCGATGCGGTCAAAAATACATGGACTGCGAGGTTTCATCCCTATCTAGACCAATCTAAATGGCCGGAATACCATGGACCCCCAATATACCCTAATTTGGAAATGAAGGTGGTGACACGTGGACGATGGAAGACAAAGCGTTTCTTGGGTGACATGGATGATTGGGGTGGTGGATTCCATAAGGATCGGGGGAGCCAACATTTCGCAGAGCCTCGTGATATCAACCATTGAGGTGAATGTAACAACGAGGGGCACAATAATAGAGGTTGTAGCTCAAGGGGCAAAAGAAAGAGATCAAAACGAGATGGTGATGCTGGTGTAAGCCATGGTGATGGTGGAGCTCAAGGACGTGGCCGTGGTGATGATGGAGCTCGAGGACATGGCCGTGCTGACGGTGGTGCTCGAGGATGTGGCCGTGGTGACGGTGGAGCTCGAGGACGTGGCCGTGGTGACGATGGAGCTCGAGGACGTGGCCGTGGTGACGGTGGATCTCGAGGACGTGGCCGTGGTGACAGTGGTGCTCGAGGACGTGGCTGTGGTGACGGTGTATCTCGAGGACGTGGTTGTGCTGATGGTGGTGCTCGAGGACGTGGCCGTGCTGATGGTGATGGTCGATGCTTCGCTTATTGGCTTGGGGTGTGAAACTAATGATGTGTCGAACTTATGTATGTTGTGAATCTTTTGGGTGGTCGAACTTATGTATGTCGTGAACCTTTTGGGTGGTTGAACTATGTAACTCATGAAAGTAATGTATGTGTGGAATGAATGTATGTGGTTGAACATAGTTCACCACAAATGCATCAAGTTTCATACATAGTTCACCACAAAGTTTCCTACATAGTTGAAGACAAATGCATCAGTTCCTTCCTTTCCCACTCTTAGCCGGTGCAGCATCCTTCCCCTTCACTAAGCGCCTTCTCCTCTGCAGCGGCACCTCCACCTCCTCTTCCTCCTCCTCCTCTGAGGCGGCCTCGATCACTGGGTCCTTACGTGCCTTCCTTGCATATTTCCCTGGAGTATAATTTCCACGCCTTTGACTAGGCTGAGGCGCATCAGGCATCTGCCAGGTGTTAATCTCATCAAGCGTCTGTTCATCCCCCTCCACCTCCATGCCATCAACCGATTCTTCGCCTTGCTGCTGGGTGCTGCTTGATGATGATCTCGACCTCGAAGCTGTAGGGACGGCGACATCGGTGGAGCGGCAGCCTAGTAGAGCACCAAGGCCACGTGCCCAAGACTTTCTCCGCTATGAAATTGACATATCATGAAGTAAGGAGATATACCTCAAAAATGTGTATGAAAAGCAAATTATCAAATGTCATACCTCAACAAAAGCTTTAAGATTATTGTATGACTCTTCACCTGGAGGGTACTTAAGTGCCTCACCGGCGTCGTTGACATGCTTCGAGAGCTCGTTTTGCTGTTGGACACAATAGGACAAATCATTTTGGCGCAATGTAGGCAAGCATATAGATATAACGGTAACTTACCACAAAGCGGATAGTTGGTGCCGATTCATACCGTCTACCATCTCTAATAAGCATGTTGTACTCCATATTGGCCATCTGATCAAAACCTGGATTGGGTTCATGTAATATGTCCCCTGGCTGAAATGCGGGTGCGTTAAGTTGAGTACGGGCAACAGAACGAAACCACACAAGATAATTGTTGAATGCTTCCGTATCAAAAGGCCGTGGGTGAGGCTTAGAAGTCGGTTGACGCAATGAAAGCTCAATCTTATTGAGCTTGTGCTTGAACTCCTGAATATACATGTCATGCTCTCGATCCCATTTTTTTATACTCTTTTGCTTCATCTTGTCAAGACTGCATAGCATTTGACAATTGCATTTTCGTTACTATCTTGAAAACAATGGAGAAAGCATTAGTCACCGCTAAGCTCTTACCTATTCAAATGTAGCAAGGTGTCCTTGTACTTCGGCGGGGTCTCTTGAAATAAGCCAAACTGTGTCATAACTCGTTGTGGCTGATAAAACTCAACAGCATAATAACAAATCAACAGGCAATGCATCCGCCATAAGTGTGCTTCCTGTAGACACTTTGGGTTATGTCTGGAAGTAATAAAACCAGCTCCCCTACCAATATTGCCCTCCGTTCCGTACGATTCCCAGGTAACCTATAAACAAAGATTAAGAAAAAACTACAATGTTAGTATGAATTTTGGAAAACCGAACAAACCGAAGAGGCTACTAAGATAACCTGCTCCGGGGTCATGATGTCAAGCTCGTTGCGGTAGTGCAAATACATGATCTTTGAACTGCCAACAAAACCATCAACCTTGTCCCACTTATACGCCCATGTAGGCATACGGTCCTGGTCGTCATGATCATCCCACCGGTCGTAACCCTTTGGTGTCGGCCGCCAACTGGCAAGTGCTCCCAACTCCAGATCGATAATAGAAGCATCAGACCACCGATGTTGGCTTCCTTTGACTTTACGAAGTTTCTTGGATTTGCGCCCCTAAGGCATGCCTGGTCCAGCTACACACAAACAAGAAATATGTCATTACAAACTAGAGAAAATTTCTACATGGTGAACACAATATTATAAGCAAAACTACTTACCTAACAATAAAAATAAGCCAACACCGCTGTACCCCAACTGGGTCCATGCTCCCACCCAGCAAACAGCTTAAGCCACATAAAGGAAGCGTTCATGCCAGTGCCGTCAGAGAAAAGAGTCCGGCTGACTACATACCACAAGTATGCCCTGGTATACTGCTGCACTGTTTCATCATCCGCATTAGCCGGGCATTCCCCAAAGTGTTCAGCAATCCAATGATAACTTGCACCGGCGGACTTCCCTTGTACCCCTGGCTCCCTCCCTATGAGTCCAACCATAATCTCACACCATCCATCAGAATCTGTGCTAAAACAAATAGGCTCCCCTTTGATGGGAAGTCCAGTGATCAGAGAAACATCCTGCAAAGTGATAGTCATCTCCCCAGCATAGAAGTGAAAAGTATGTGTCTCAAGGCGTCATCGGTCAATGAGTGCCGTGATCGCACAAGGCTTCATCTTCGGCATCGAACAAGACACGAGTGAGATGGAAGGGAGAAGCCCGGTCTTCCGGATATACTCCGTGTATCGCTCGTCATACTTCATCTTGTCATGAACCGAACCAGACCTCAGGTGAAGCTGATCAAAACCCTTCCTTCATCTGCCATGAACTGTCCACGATGCAATTGATCATACAATGGATGGATAAGAGAAGCCATCCTGTAAATTACAAATGTATATGGTAAGCCCCGTTGTCATTTGCAAATATCCGCACTAGTGCAAAAACATACATACATGTGCAAAATTTCTACACTAATTCTTCTTCCATACACCATATATGTGCACATAATTTTCTACAACATAATACACCATATATTTGCACTAATTCTTCCATACACCATATATATGTGCGTACATATCCTAACCAAATTCATAGCATTTTCATAAAAATCCTATATCATAATATTGTAAGCCATGCATATCCTAAATCACACTAATCCCTACATTATCACATCAAGATCCACTATCCATTTCAACAAAAGGATGAACTAGGGTTTCACCCAAATCAATGAAATGGACAGATTTCAACCAATAGAAAGAGGGGAAAGGGAGGAGAATACCTTGAGTATTCGAAGGGCAACCAGATCCACCGATCTTCGGCTCAGATCCGCGGCTCTTGAGTGGGGAGAGGGAGGGGCGATTAGAGGGGCGCCATGGAGTGGGGAAACAACAGAGACATGAGAGAAAGAACAAACAGAGAGCAGAGAGCAGAGGGGCTCGGGCGACGATGTAGTGAAGGGGTATGGCGCCCTGGGGCGAGGCGTCGTGGTGCAGCCCATGGCGCCCAGGGCCAAGGCGTCATGGGCCCAATGCCAAGCCGACGTGGCAGTCAGCGCTGACGCGCATGGCGCCATTGACCAAGGCGATATGTTTTCTAGCATGGCGCCCCGCGTGCGGGCGTCATGCAGTTAGGGCCATCTTATGAAATATTTTCAAAAAGGGCCATTTTGTGCTGAAGTTTGGCCAAAGGGCCATTTTTGTGATTTTCACCTCAAGCACATCTTATGTTCTTTGATACTTTATGTGCGACTTTTAAAATGAAAGATGGGTCTAGTGAACTTGTTTTATTGAGACTCTTAAAGTTCTCGGTCGAGGATGCTGCTAATGTAGTTTAATCGATTACCATATGATAACATAACCAGCTGGAAGATGTGTGCAGAAAGATATATGGCCAAATTTCTTCCTCGCACCAGGATTACCAAATTATGAAGAAATCTTACTTCATTTATTGAAGGAGTGGAAGAGAGTTTATATGAAGCCGGGGAGAGATACTCAAAATTTGTGAATCTTTGCCCTAACCATGGTTATGCTGAATATGTAGTACTCCATATGTTCTATCATGGAATTAATGATGAATCCAAGTCTACTCTTGATTTGAGTGCATGTGGACGTTTTGTGGCTTGAACTCTTGAAGAAGGCAAACACTAATCAAAATAATAATGACCGCTAAAGAGAAATGAAATATTTTAGCGAGGGTATCTTCTGTCTTGCTGAAGCTTTTTCGACTATAATAGTACTCGGTCGGCCCGTTCAGGACGCTCGCACGTTTGATAATAGCAGCAAAGGTTGCGTTCTTCTATGTTTTTTTCATTTCCCTTTTCTTTTTGTTTCCCCATGGGTTTCTATGTTTTCCTTTGTTTTAACCGTTTTTCTTTGTCTTATTCTTTTTTTTACTTTTTTTTCTTCAGTTTTTTGCTTCTTTCTCGGTTGTCTCCAGTTTTTCTTTTTTGTTTCCTTTTCATTAATTGCACTGGTTTTCTTGTTTTCTTGTTTTCTTGTTTTCTTTTTTCCTTTTTCTTTTTTCATTTTCCTTTCGTTTTCTTCATTATGCGTTGGTTTTCCTTTGGTTTTCTCAATTTTTTGTGTTCTTTACTTTTCTTTGCCGGATTTTCATCATTTTTTCTTTCACACAATTCTAATGTTTCTTTTTGTTTTCATTCTACATTTTTGCATATATGTCAAGAATATTTTTCTCATACATGTTTAATATTTTCCAAATACAAGTTAACAATTTTTTAATACATGATCAAAACTTTATATATTTTTTGAATACAAGGTCTACATTTTATCTATATATATATTTTAAATATTGTGCAAAGTACGATAAACATTTTTCAAATACAATATTATCATTTTTTAATACATGGTAAATAAATTTAATACATGGTGAACATTTTTTCTATAGATACTTAACATTTTGAAAATGCTTGATTAACATTTTCCAAATGCAAGGTGAACATTTTCTGAAAACATGGTCAAGATTTGTCTATATACATTTAACATGTTTCAAATACTTGATTAATTTTTTTCAAACAAAAGTTTAATATGTTCTTGAAAAAATACAACATTACCTTTTTTTTAATACATCGTCAATATTTTTCTATGTACAGTTCACATGTCTTAAATGCTTGATTAACATTTTGCAAATACAAATTAATTTATTTTTGAATACAATAAAAGATCAAAAAATTTGAAAATAGGGTAAAAACATTTCTATATACACTTAGCATATTTCAAGTGGTTGATTATTTTTTAATATACTTTTGAATTGTTTTCCAGTTACTTGATTAAATTCTTTCAAAATACTTCACCAACTTTCTTCACACATTTTGTATATTATTTTATTCATTTTCATACACATGAGAAACATTTTCACTATACCCATTTAACAATTTTCTAACGTTTGGTTTACATTTTTCAAATGTTTTATGTAAAATATATTTTGCAATATATTACTTATGATATTTGGAAGTATAAACGAAAGTAAAAAATAAATAAATAAATAAAGTTAAAAAACGTTAATAAAAACAAAAAACGAGGCCATGGCATCCCGCGCTCGTGGACCAGCCTATCTGGCGCTCCCTGACATGAGGCTTCCCTATGTCGCGCTTTAAGCAACACATAGGGGCGCCCGCCCTCTTAGGACCTCTAGGTAGGCAGATCCTATTCGACGTCCGAAGGCGTCAAAAGGAGGAGCCTTCGCTGAAGCAAGTCATCACTTGGAAAGTTATGCAAGCCGTTGCGGAGGACCGGTCAGGCGCAGTCAATTTGGCTACTCTCTTAGAGCATCATGAGTCAAAAAACAGTCTATCTGTGGCAGAGCTAACTGCAGTGGCAAGCTGGTATATCTGGTGGCAACGACGACAAATTGTTAAGGGCGAGGTAGTCCGACAGGCACACCAAACCGTAATATCGATAAGAGTTTTAGCAACAAACTTTATCTGCTCACTAACTCCGAACCAACCGTTGGTTGCGCGTGATCGTATGTGGCACAAGCCAGCGAGAGGAGTAGTTAAAATCAATGTGGATGCATCTTTCAGTGCTAAAAATATGAATGTAGGCACAGGAGCTGTTGCACGAGATGAACATGGTGACTTCATAGCAGCTGCTTCATGATTCATACCGCATGTGGTGTCAGTAGATGCGACAGAGATGATTGCTATCAAGAATGACTTCTACTTGGCAGGCAAGATCGGGTGCAATATCCTGCATATTGAGTCGGATAGCTCAAATGCAGTGTCAGCTGTCAACTCAGAAAATCTCCTGGGACAGGAAGCTGCTATCCTTCTGGAGAGCAGAGAGATGGGCTTGGATTATGCGAAATATGAAGTAAGCAATTGTCCTAGGGAGGCAAATTATGTAGCTGATTGTATAGCTAAATCCTCTCTTGCTAGTAGATCTTCAGATTTTTGGGAAGGTGCCATCCCAGATTTTATTTCTCACGATCTTGCCATTATGTGAGAAATAAAGGTTTACCTGATCAAAAAAAAAGTCGTCACTTGGGCCGGCTCACGTATGGATTTTGTTCGCTGCTGTTTCCTGGCTTCTTGAGGGGTTTTATTTTTCGTTTTTTCTATGGTTTTTTGCTTCCAGTTTTTTCACAGTTTTTGTGGGTTCTCAGTTGTTTTGTTCCGTTTTTTTATCGTTGGCGATGTCGAGCTTGCCAAGGAGGTCGATGAGGCAGCAACCAGAGCTGGCTGCGCCCGTGGCTGGCGCGGGCTCGTCGAAGAGGAGGATCTCACCGAGGAGGTCAGCGAGGCAGCCTGTCGCACAGGCGGCTTCCGTGCCTTGCAGCGCGTCGGTGCAAACGCCATCGGTCGTGTCGGGCTGGCTGCGCTGCCAGGGAGGAACAGGGTTCCCGTCCAGAGCAGGTCTCCGAACGACGGTGCACCTAGCCCCACGGTGGGCGCAAAATGTCGGGTGGTTGGTGCGACATATGCCAAAGGATGGCTAATCATTGTGGGAGCTAGTAAGACATCGCCGGTGCCTGGAAACGGGATGAGGCAAAGACATGCACGCCAGAGGATCTTACCCAAGTTTGGGGCTCTCCTTGGAGATAACACCCCTAGTCCTGCTCTACGGGGTCTCCGCATGATCACTAGATCGACAAGTAGCTACAAGAGGCTCCTTGAGTTGTTCGGCTAGAGGAGGAAGGAGAGCAAGGCAAGCACAACTCCTCACTCTACATGGTGTGTGTGGTCTAAGAGCTCCACCCTTTGCATGGGTGCCCTGGAGGGTTTATATAGGCATACCCCAAGGGGTACAATAGTAATCTGGCTAGGCGTAGGCCCAGGCCGTCAGTGTCTGCGGTCGCCGGCTTCTCCGCCGGCTGCTGGGGCCCGCCGCCTCGTGGGCCCCACCGGCTGCCGGGCTCTCGGCCGACATGTCAGGCCCACCACCTATGGACCTTGTCGGCTGCTCATTACTGTAGTCTTGCCTTTGCTAACGATGGCTTGGTCGAGGAGAGCGTGGCTACAGTTCTGCTGCCTGGTGGGCGTTCACTGTTGCCACACCCCATCTTATCTGATTAATGGTGCACAAACTTCTTGGGAAGGGGAGGGCCGACTATTAGGAGCCGGCCTCCCCCTGTGCCAACTGATCTGGGTCAGCCGCCTACGGGTGCCTCTCTGTCGGGTAGGGCCCACCGCATGTGGGCCGTACCGACAGCCCATCATGGGGGCATGGCTGCTCTGCCATAGGTTATGTCATGGTCAATGTGGAAACAGTGTCGCACCGGGCGGGGGATGGCCGCCTGGTATGTTGGACCGTGCGAACGTTCGCTCTGGGATTTAGGGGTGGCATGTTGTACTGTAGCCACGCCCCATCTCATCGCCGTTATGTGGGTGCAAACTTTTATAGCGCGGGGATGGGCCAACTGCTAGGAGACGGCCACTATGGTGGCCGCCTACTAGGAGTCGGCCAACCCTAGGACCGCTTTCTGCGCCTTGCCGCGTTCTCGCAGCCGGTCGCTTGGACCAGACGGCTTCAACAAGGCGGCCTTTCATCTTGGAGGCTTGAGGGGCGAAGCCGGCCCCAATGTCTTGAAATGCCATGGGGTACCGATGAGGCTACCCATGTCTATTTACTCCGACAAGTCTCATAGGATTCTTTAATTTCTCAGCCCTCAACATATCATCAGCTTCCCGTTTTAACCCTTCCTGAATTTAACTACAGAAAAATTGCTATGGAAATTGTCTTGTATGTAAACCAACCTCATCAAGATTTTCAAAAGTTTCATCACCAATGGATCATGGTTATTTCTCGAGAATGGCCATCTCTTCATTTCACTCTGCTTGCATGTTAGGTAAATTATGAACCTACTTTTATTCACATTCTTAATTTTGCCAGTTAATACATCGCCTTCATGTAACTGTAGTGGTTCTAGATCAAAGCCATCATCATAATACTTGTGTCCAATAACTATGCCTTTCAACCCAGAATCAAAGGTGCAAATTATTCGGTTATCTTGTATATGTCAAATAGTTACTTGAACAATCCTACCATCTGATATGTTGTCCTCAGTTTCACCAGAACGCAACCAGAGCTCCTCATCTAGACTTGTCTCGGCATAAGGGGTCCTCCAATCAAAGAAACCAGACAATACCTCCCAACTTTATGTCATACAATGTTTCTCTCTTATAATTAAAATACTAAAAGGATAGGAATAATTGAAAAATCACTTAATAAATAATTATTCAAAAATCATGTTTCAAATGCCAAAATGCCCTAGCTCTTACAAAGATTCCCTCCGGTTTGTCCAAAGTGGGACTTTCCAGCTATAAGTCTGGAAACTCACTAGACAGAAGGTCTTCACTTTTTCTTCATGTGTGTCCATTGCTTATTGTTGCGTAACCATGGATAATCTTCGTCATTTAACAGGATGCTTGGGTTGGTCTTCACTGTGAAGGGAGGAATTTCATCAAAGTTTTCATAATCTTTTGACATGTCTGTCTTGTCCTCCACTCCCATGATGTTTTTTTTCCTGAAAGAACTATGTGGTGCTTTGGCTCATTGTATGAAGTAGTCGCTTCCTTATCTTTTATTTTTCTTGGTTTGGTAGACATGTCCTTCACAAAGAAAACATGTGCTGCATCATTGGCTAGGACGAATGGTTCGCTTGTGTACCCAAGATTGTTCAGATCAGCTATTGTCATTCTGTACTGCGGCTCTACCTTTACCTTCCTCCTGGCAGTTGACCCGTTTGCACCGAAAAAAGGGACCTTAAAATCACATCCATAGTCAAGTTCCCATATCTCCTCCATGTAACCATAATATGTGTCCTTTTCCCTATTGGTGTTTGTTGCATCAAAGTGGACAACACTGTTTTGGTTGGTGCTCTTTTTATCTTGCGCGATCGTGTAAAATGCATTCCCATTTATCTCGTACCCTTGGAAAGTCATTACAGTTGAATATGGTGTCCTGGCCAACAAGTACAACTCATGTACAACAGTAGTGTTATTCGCGAGATGTGCACTACAAAAAAAGATACATCCGTGACATTTTGGGCCGAACGAAATTTTTTTCTGTCATACATATGACACTTCTATGACGATAATTGTGACAAAACCTGGTATCATCATAGATGTGGTGGGCTCTTACTTCTATGATAAAAAATCATGATAGAAAATGGGCTTTTCGTCCTGGGCGGGCCGGAGACACAGCTGCATGGCATTCTTTGGGCCGTCCATGACGGAAAAAACCGTGGTAGAAGCGAGGGCGAGGAAAATTTCGGGGAGTTCCCGGTTACGGTAGGAGGTCGGGGGCCGAGCGATGCGCGTTTCTCTCGTACACGTATGCGCGTGCGTGCAAGGTGTTGGCTCTAACTGAACCCGAGCGAGGCGTTGGGCTCTAACTGAATCCGAGCGATTGCACTGTAGGCTACGCGTTACTGAACCCGAGCGATCAATCGATGGCTATTAACTGAACCCGATCGAGCGATTCCTTCGCTATTGCTGCTAACTGAAGCCGATCAATT
>NC_057807.1:556811536-556829337 GCF_018294505.1 Triticum aestivum
GATGAACAGTAGACGGTGGAGGGGTGCCCGTGGAGGGGTGGTTGAACAGTAGCCAGTGGAGTAGCGCGCGGTGGAGGCTGGATGAACAGGAGCCCGTGGAGGCTAGAGGAGGTCGATGGTAGCTCGTGGAGGCTAGAGGAGGTCGACGGTGGAGATGAACAGTATCCCGTGGAGTCCCGTTTTGCGGTACGCCACACCCCTCCCGATGAAGAGGACCCCTATTTCGACCGTACCGCTCCAACACAAGTCTGTTTTGTCCGTTTTGCGGTACGCCACACCCCTCCCGATCAACATGACCCCCGTTTCGATCGTAGGAGGTCCGTTTCCTCAACTTTGCGGTACGCCACACCCCTCCCGATCAACAGGACCCCCGTTTCGACCATAGGAGGTCCATTTCCTCCGTTTTGCGGTACGCCAGACCCCTCCTGACCAACAGGACCCAGTTCCGAATGTGGCCGGTCGAACACAAGGCCGTTTCCTCCATTGTGCGGTACGCCAGGCCTCATTTACATCGCCTGTTCCGTCCAAGCCCTCCCGATGAACACGACCATGC
Source organism: Triticum aestivum (assembly GCF_018294505.1). Classification (NCBI taxonomy): domain Eukaryota; kingdom Viridiplantae; phylum Streptophyta; class Magnoliopsida; order Poales; family Poaceae; genus Triticum; species Triticum aestivum. The sequence continues at coordinate 556,812,090 of NC_057807.1, forward strand.
ATTCCGTTCCGACCCAGCCGGTTGGCTCCCCATGAGCATGACGACGACGTTGTTTCTCCGTTTCGACCCAGCCATGTACACGAGCCCTGGCGGTAGGTATATATGCGCGAGTAGGGGTTCGAGACCCCGCCCATATGTACACATACGTGGCCGTATTTTCTTTCTTGCACCCTGGCCGCTGTACGTACATGTACATGCTACGTGCGTGCCTCTACTACGACACGTACGCGCCTCTACTACGACACGTGCGCACCTCTACATCGACCAATATATATGTACGTACACGTTCGCGACCAGAATGACAATGCTACGTACGCTTCAACCAGGTAGGTCCCGACTGTCAGGCACTTCCTTCCCTGCGAAGATGTAGCTGGTGGGTCCCAGCAGTCAGGGGGGCGAATCGTTTTTTTTGCCCGGACGCAGTTCCTTTCGTGCGAAGGTGTAGCTGGTGGGTCCCAGCAGTCTAGGGGAATTTTTTTTTTGCAAAATATGATGTCCCGTCCGGTGGGTCCCTGCTGTCAGGTGGAGGAATAATTATTTTGCGCGTAACAAGGAGGCACTTCCATGCGGCCGCCGTGGACCCAGCAGTGGACAATACTCTTCAGATGGAAGTTGGTCGTTGACCACATTGACCACGCCACGCCGAGAGCACCACGGTGGTGGACGATGGCGAGGCCTATAAAGGGGACGACGCGGAGCCGGGGAAGACGCATCAGTGGATGCCCACGCGAAGAGGAGTACAAGGGTTCGCTGGTTCGGCTGCGGTGTGAGGCTGTCGTCGCCGCAGAATAACAGGGGGTGTGGGTGAGTAGAGGAATGGCCTGGCCAGCGGTGGGAGTAGTAGGGGGCGGTGAGGCCTCCGCAGCATCACAGCCAGCCACGGGAGGCAGGAGCATGCGGCACGACCGGTGTTGCTTTGGGCGGCTGGAGCACGAAGACCAGAGGTTGAAGAAGCACTACGTTGCATGGACATCGTACGGTCACTGGAGCTAGAATTGTTCATATTGACTAAGTTGACAAATCCCTCCGTCCCCGTAAACTTAGTAGGCCCACAAGTCAGCCTCCCACCAAGGTGAGTCCCAGCTAGCAGGGGGAGTATTCATTTTTTTGTGCGTAATAAGGAGGCATTTCTGGTGGGTCCGAGCTGACAGTGGAGGGAATGTTTTTTTCGCGAAATATAGAGACCCTTCCGGTGGGTCCTAGCTATCAGGTGGAGGAATCATTATTTTGCGCGTAATAAGGAGGTATTTTCCTGTGTGGGCCCATACTGTCAGCCTCTTTCGATGGTTGTTGTTTGTTCACCATGTTGACCTCGCCGCGCCGAGAGCACAAACGCAGTGGACGAGGGCGAGGCCCAAGAAGAGAATCACCCAAAGCCGGCGAAGCCACCGCAGCGGATGCCCACGCTGAGGGGAGAACGAGCGCTGACTGGTCGGCTGCGGGGTGAGGGTGACGTCGCCGGAAAATAACAGGATGTGTGGGTGGTTAGAGGGATGGCCTGGCGGCAGCACAGCCAGCCACGGGAGGAGGGAGCAGGTAGTGCCGCCGGCGCTGGTTTGGGCGGCTGGAGTAGGAAGATCAGAGATTGAAGAAGCACGATGGCCGTTGGATGGACATCCAACAGTCACTACTGTGTGTTGACTAAGTTGACAAAGCCTTGCGTACGCGTCAAGAAAAATTTAGGACAGCGTCATCATCAACCTAGTAGGCCCAGAAGTCAGCCTCCAAATCTATGGAAAACAGCATACAGCCCATTAGCCATTATTTTCAATAATGTACATTCCATTTGCTAATTCTTAAGGATATTTGAAGCCCATATTCTTTTTATTAGCATTACAGACCATATATTCTGGGCACTGCTAAAAAATTCAACAAAATTTTCCATATTTCGGTGGGGTCCGAACTCTTTTAATCACGAAATTTCGAGTCACGTTAAAAATAATTTTCAAAAAATTATATCAAAATAAAATTCAAAAAACAATTCTCCGCAATAAAATGAATGCAATTTAGAATCTTAACTAGCAAGATGCCCGTTCGTTGCATGGAACATGAAGATGCATTTGTATGAGTAGTTTATCTTGTGGGAGAAAAGATGATATTTTAATGTAATTGCCAGTTGGCTTTGGTTTTTATAAGAGTAGAGAGTAGAGAAATCCTGAAAAAAAATGATATTTTAATGCAATTGCCGGTTGGGTTTGGTTTAAAAATTTACAGCCCATTTCTTACAACTTATAGCCCGTTTTCTGGGGAAGCCCTTTTCTTACTACTTACATCCCTCCTCGTCTTGAAAGATTTGCAGCCCAGCAGGGCTGAAAAAAGCAAGTAGGCCTCGGTTTTGGTATTCTCCAAAAAAAAGAACTGGGCTAGCCAATTTCAGAAAGAAAAAATATATCAACTGGGCTCGACATGTGCTTAATAAAAGCGTAAGCATGGGCTAGACGGGCCACAGCCCCCGCACAATGCGCAGATGAGCTCCGTCTCTGAAATTGAAAAACAACTGGGCGAGCTGCTGGGTCCCTGGTGTTATCCACTCGTTGTGTAATTTTCTCATTGATTTACTACATTGACAATGGCGTGGAACCTACTTGTCAAACAATTAGGAGGAAGTATATTTTTTGGCTTGTAATAACGAGGCACCTGCTTGTGAAATGCAATGACCCTGGTGGGTCCCTACTGTCAACCTCTCCACGTACAGTCATCTCCTGATTCCTCTTGGTTGTTGACCATGTTGACAACGCCAGACGGCAGCGGGCATAGCAAGCTAACCAAGGCGGGGAACAACGACAAGGCCTCGGACGGGAACGAAAAGCAGCCATGGAAGATGCGGCAGTGTAGTGGCAGGTGGAGGGGAGTACGAGGGCAACAACATGCAAGTCAAGCATACAAATGGTACAAAAAGCCCAAGGATTAATTGTTCATCAAATTTTTAGACAAACCCCAGATTGAACATGACAGTAACATCTAACCCAACCACTCTTTTTTGCAGTCACAAACAAATGGATCGGTCTAATCCATAAAATCAACATCCTGTGCAAAAACATTTATTTTAGGATGTCTACAAATTATGTAAATAGAATCCGAGCACGTTTAGAAGCCCCTTTGTCCACCTGAAACTTCTTTTTTTGCTGTTCAACATGTTGGTCTGTGAGAAATCTCTTGCTGTGAAAATTAAGCCTCATGGACAATAGTAACCTCGCATTCAACAGGAAGAATGTGACAAAGCTTATGTTTGCCTGGTTGGATGCATATCATCCCATCGTTATTGTCCTCAAACGAATGCCATGAGAACTGAGAAAATCCTTGTGCTTATTACGCCAACGATTGGTTATATGTTTTTCTCCATGTGGTTCTGCCTAAGTAGACATGAAAATGGAAAACAGTTAAGGTCTGAAAAAAGAGTATGTCGAAAGAACGACAGCTGAACAGTTAATTCTAGTACAATATGTACGGGCTTTCAATGTGCATGAAATCATCACCTCTATGTATAAATTCTCCAGAGATCGAAAGCATCGCAGCAAGCCAATAATTATGTCCAGATCAAAACTATACATTTTGATATATATGATCTTGACAGAATCCAGCAGCATTGATAGGCTATTAATGGACGAACTCTTCATTGAGCATATAACATAATATTAGTACCCAAAGTGTACTCCAAGATGATAACTTATGTGCACAAATGAAAAATGCAGCATATGATTACAAATGTGTAGATGATAATATACGGTACCTGAAAATGTGAGGAGCCAAACACCAACTCCTTGTGATTATTAAATGGGTCACGAATTACACCCAAGGTCTCCAGTTTGGGCGCACAGACGATAGTTATTTCTGAAGGTGTATAACAATTATGAAGGAGCAACCTTTCAAGTGAAGGGGCATCTTCGATGATGAGCTGCTGTCCTTTAAAACAAATTCCAATGCTTTTAAGGTGAGGCGACTTTATTTGGAGACAACTGATACCGATTTCTGTTCCCAAAACAATCAGCAAGCGCTCCAGGGCAGGGCAACTGGAGTGGATGATGTTGTGTAGTGAGGCCTCCAACAGATAAACCACCACAAGTGAAAGTTTTTTTAGCGGTGGGAGTCAAAGCGTTTGTACCAGATCGTCTGGTAAATGGCACCGGGCGAAGGTGGCGGTGTGGAGAGAGGAGGAAAACCGTGAGATGGACAATGGCGGTGTGGGCACGAATTCTTGGTATGTTCGTGGTATGAAACTTTCGTGGTAATGGTAGAACTCAAACTGCTGGAGTTTTCCGAATTCACGGGATGTCAGCCAAGCGTCCACCTTGGCGGGTATGGACAGCAGGTAGCATGTCGGGATGCAGAGGCATTAAACGGCGCCCTGCTGGTGAGAAGAGACGATGGCTCTGAGGAGATCAAATTCAGGAAGGACAGATATCTAACGACAGTCGAGATTGAGGGGCGTGGTGCGCCATAGAGGGTGCCACCGAGTTGAGAGGACTTGTGTGCGGCAGCAATCCTTGGTGGGGAGAAGCAAGATGATTTCCTCAAGGATGACGCCCGAAAGATCGCTGATGCGGTCCACCGGAGATTCTACCGGTTCCTCAGATCTGGGTGGGGGGGGGGGGCCTTGCCGCTTCTCCCCACGCTACCAAATGCGGGATCTACAACAGGTGTTGCCGCTGGCGGGAGCCTCATCTTCTTGGCACTGGGGCCAGCCGACTCCATTTTCCTTGTGGGCGTCGCGCCGAGCTCACGGGTTTGAGCAGAGTAGCCAGAGACAAGCCTAGTGGCAGTGCGAGTGAGGAAGAGGGAGGGCTGGGGATTTCTGTAGGAGTGGAAGAAGAGGAGCAGGCGTTTTCTGTATGAGTGAGGAAGAAGGTGAGCGGGGTTTTCTGGACGAGTGAGGAAGATTGGGGAGCGGGGGGAATTGGGTGGGGAGACGGAAGCGGGAGAGGGAGTTGTTCGTGTTTATAAGACCCGCTACACTAACTACTCGCTTTTTACCAAGAACCACTCTCTTATTTTGCGTTGCTGCATTGGAACTGGCGCATGGGCTTGGCTGACTGGCCATGCATGCAGTGTGCATGTGCCCGCCGGCCAGTGCATGCGCCTGGTTTGTTACTAGGCCTATTTAATAGGGTGGTTATGGAGTAAATTAAGGAGATTTATTTTCTCTGTGTGCATCCACCAAATTAGAGGATGCGGTACTGGATGCATACACTCACATTAAACTAACATTCAGAAGAACAAAACTTCAGCATGTCTATGCATCTCAATGATTCACCATACTATAACCAATATACAAAGCTGTGAGAAGGTGTGGAAATAAAGAAAATTGGTCGATGCTTCTCTGAGCAAAGGGCCTCCCTGCGCACGCATTAATTTCCTGGGCATGCTTGTTTCTTCTCAATGTTGTGAGCACTTTGAGCATGTTGGCAACTCCACAGCTAGCTAGCTGCCTCATCTTGCAATTGATGCTAACACATTTGCAGCAAACACATGAGGCAATAGAGATGACTCAACATGGGTCCAGATTTTGCAGTTCCCCTGATAACATATTCATTGTCCTGAATCTGAAAAGATAGGAAAATAGTAGCTATACTTAAACGGTGTTGCAAAACAGTAGCACATATCAATAGCTCGGCATGACAAAACACGATCATCTGGACGAAGGGAATACTGACCTGCCTGAGGAAGATTACATATCATTTCATAAGTCCTTGGTTGATTTCCACCTTCGGCTGCACTGCTTGTTTGCTCCTCCACACATGACAGGATCGTTCTGCACTGCATTCAGCAAGTCAACATATGAATAAGCTAATTTCATCTTGCGGTGGTCATTGTACCTAGTTACGAATGTAGGAATACCTGGAGCACCATGAGGTTAGTTGACAGCAGGTAGATGCAGCCATATAAATTTTGTGCGGTGCTACCAAAATTGAGGTTTGTATCCCTTCCCGTTATGAGAATTCTTCTTGAAGTTGGTAGAATGTGACGGCTTGTTCTTTGCATCAAACTTGCCTTTCCCTTGAGATTTGTTCTTGTAGTTTTGGGGCTGCTGGTTGGGCTGGAAGTTCTTCTCGTGTACCATGTGGGCACTAGAAGCTCCCTCAGCGACCCGAGCACATGTGTCTTTTGCTCTCGCCTTCTCCTCAAAATCAAGAGTGCTAATGAGATCCAAAACAAAAAACTAATGTCTGTTGTTTTTTAGAGAAGTAGAAAAATCGTTCCACGAAGGTGGAAGCTTGGCAATGATGGTCCCAGCAACATATTTTTCCAGCAGGACACACTTAAAGTACTCAAGTTCCTTAGAGAGTGACTGTATCTCATGAGTTTGCTGAACAACAGAGCACTCATCAGTCATCTTGTAGTCAGAGAATTGCTCCATGACGTACAACTCGTTGCCAACGCCCGAGGGCCCAAACGTGGCCTCGAGCGCAGCCCACATGTCTTTGCCGCTGTCAAACGACATATATGAATCCACAATGGAATCATCAAGAACACTCAGCAGGGCGGCTGTCGGTGTCAAAACCGGCGGATCTCGGGTAGCGGGTCCCGAACTATGCGTCTAGGTGGATGGTAACAGGAGACAAGGGACACGATGTTTTTACCCAGGTTCGGGCCCTCTCGATGTAGGTAAAACCCTACTCCTGCTTGATTAATATTGATGATATGGGTAGTACAAGAGTGGATCTACCACGAGATCAGAGAGGCTAAACCCTAGAAGCTAGCCTATGGTATGAGTGTTGTTCGTCCTACAGACTAAAACTCTCTGGTTTATATAGACACGGAGAGGGCTAGGGTTACACAGAGTCGGTTACAATGGGAGGAGATCTTCATATCGTATCGCTAAGCTTGCCTTCCACGCCAAGGAAAGTCCCATCCGGACACGGGACGGAGTCTTCAATCTTGTATCTTCATAGTCCGGGAGTCCGGCCGAAGGTCATAGTCCGGCCATCCGGACACCCCCTAATCCAGGACTCCCTCAGTAGCCCCTGAACTAGGCTTCAATGACGACGAGTCCGGCGCGCAAGTTGTCTTCGGCATTGCAAGGAGGGTTCCTCCTCCGAATACTTCATAGAAGATGTTGTACACCAAGATAGTGTCCGGCTCTGCAAAATAAGTTCCACATGCCACCGTAGAGAGAATAATATCTGCACAAATCTAATCTGCTGACGTATTCCATAGCGTGACATCACGGCCAGGCCTTTATTCGAATCGTTTTACTGCTCCACCTCAGCGCGTTTAGCGTTTCCTTGGCACGTCTTGTCAAAGCAGAGATCGTGTCCCCTTATTTCGGGATTCTCATCAATACGGGCGTGGGTAACCCAACCGTGCCTTTGGTATGACTCCCTAAGTGAAAGCGAGTCTCAAACGGTTACGGGGAGGGCTCTTGGTATTCAACCCCTTTATAAAGGGACCAAGGCTCGGCTCCCTTCTTCTCAATCCAATTGAATCCGCCCCTTGCTTTGAGTTCCAACACCCAAAGCTCTAGTCTTAGGCGCTTCGGACCTTCGACGATGTCCGGCTCCGACCTTCAAGGCCGGTGGATGCCTTCCTCCATTACGGAAGAAGATGTGCGAAAGCTGAGAGATGCCAGGTATCTAATCGGTGAAATCTCGCATAGGCTGCCTGCTCAAGGGCAGGCCATTCCCGCTCCCCAGCCCGGTGAGAGCGCGGTGTCCGGATTTGTCCGAGGACGCAGGTCTGAGCTGCAATCGCCCGGATGCTAAGGTAAGTAGCCCCGTATTTGGAGAAACCATCCGTATTTTCATCACAAAATTACCCTTAACAGAGTTGTCCTTTGAACAGGAGTGGATAGTGAAGGCAAAGCTTATCAGGTGTCCAGCCCCCCTGCCCGAGACCGCTTCGAATCCCATGCTAACCAGGATGCTGGAGGTCGCGCTTTTGGCAGAAGGCGAATGGGGGAACCAGGGAGCTACTGCCTCCGCGAAGGAGGCTATTAGGAAGGGAAGAATCGAGAATTCCCCCGACCAGGGAAAGAAAAGGATTGCCTCTGAAGAACCGGAGGTGATGGCCTCAAAACGGGGGAAGAAATCTTCACCAGAGGGTTCGGCACCAGAGATCGCCCCGGCCGAATCGCCCCCTAAAGGGGCCCGCTCTTTCCCGAGACGTAAGTGGAGGGAGGGGTTCCATAATAAATGACACTCCTGTCTTATTTCTGAGGAAAGTGACCGAAACATTACCTTGCAGTTCGGATCTCAACCCTTCTCAGCAGAGCTCATCTTTAGGGGATCTTCGTCCAGAGATGATAGAGAGCGAAACGCCTCCTCTTGTTGCACCGTCTCACGAGGCAGGCGACCCCGAGGTGTCGTCTCGGAGGGTTTTCCCAAGTCCGGACCCTGAAAAAGGTGGTTAGGCTAGTCCGGCACCCTCTCGTGCGAAGTCGGAGGGGCTGAAGGATCTGCTTGGTAGGGCATCCATCTCAGAAGAACACCGTATGTTGATGAATACGGTGATTGGAAGGGTTTCATCCGCAGAAAGCGGATTGTACGAGGTTGCCAAGAGTTTGCTAACAGGCTTTGAGGTACGCAAAAAGTTGTACCTTTTGGTAGAGCCGCATGTTAAATGCGCCCTTTATAAATAGTAGCCCCTGAGACTCTGTGTGTCGTCAAGAGTGACGGCACACAGAGGATCATAACCCCAGGTATAATATGTCGCCTTCTCCATGAAGGTGGCGAGGCGTTCGGTGGCTAGCCGGACTGATGAATCTGCCAAGCTAAAGCGGTAACTTGACGAAGCAGATGCCAACATCGCGCTTGTAAATAAGCGGCTGGACGAGGCACAAGGTATGTTCCAAAGACACCTGGTAATAGGAGCTCGATGCTCGGGCCTTATATATATGTGCTTAATGTAGATGGTGCTGCTGCCGTGGAGAACCTTCGGGTGGAACTTGCCCGAGCCAAGGAGCAAGCAAGAAGAAGCGATGCGGCTGCCGTTAAAGCAGCTGAAGAGCTAAAAGCCGAACAGGCTGCTCACTGCCAGAGCAAAAAGGTGGTAGCCTAAATGGCCATAAAATTGAAGGATGCTACCGACCACTGTAAATTTCTTGAACAAGAAGATAGGGCGTCTCAGAAGGACCTTGAAAAGATCACTGCCGAAGCCAAGGATACTCGCTCTGCAATGAGAGCTATGAAGGAGGAGCTGCGTCAGGCCGGAGATATCACGTCTGGAAAGCCCTATATGCTACGGATGAAGTTGAGAGACCCCAAGTATGCTCCGTTAGACCAGTAGTGGAGTGCGGAAAACACTTATCTAGATTTGGCAGCTAGTGCGGCGGACGCGACCGAACACTTCCGTGGCCGAGGTGACCATGGATTGGAAGAGCTTTACTGGTCGCAGTTCCACAATCCAGAATGCCCACTTTCGGTATCCGACCGTTTGGCCGCCTGGGCGGAGCTGAACAGGTTATCTGGACTCGCCATGAGGTATGTTGGGAGTCGTCTGTGGACGGAGAAGCCGGAGCCGAAGAGTTATTTTGGCTTGGTGCAGCAGTTCCTTGGTTCGGTGCCGCATGCTGATGCAATGAAGAGGTCGGCGTGCATAGAGGGCGCACAGATGGCTCTTGCCCGTGTCAAAACAAACTGGGCGGATATGAAGGCCAGTGTTGTTGCATCCCGGGATTCGGACGAAAGCTGAGTACCCGCCAAGCACTATTTTGAGGAAGTTCTCCATGGCGCTCGTTTAATAGAGTCGCAGTGATGTAAGGATGTTGTGTTCGAATAGCTTATACTATTTGTAAAACGAATATTTTGATGGAAAAAGCTTTTTATACTTGTGCTTGCAAGAATTATGATGCCTCCTGTGCGTCCGTTTAATGTATATATTTGTATACAACCTGAAAGATGGCAGTCATTGGCTTCAGCCCCCACACATAGAATACAGGGGTGTTCGCAAAAAGGCGCCTTTTCACACTTAATCCAACGTCTTGGTCCTATAAAGGAGGTGGTGGCGTGGCGAACTAGGCAACCGGACTATAATGCTTTATCACTTTCACTTAGCCATAGGAGTTTGACAGTGGGGCTACTAAATAGCCCCTAGGGGCACCGCGCTCACCCGAATTCAGGGCACGAGTGTGCCTGACCGGGAAGCGGCCCTTCGTTAATGCAGAGGAATCCTAAAGATTCTGAAAGTCATCGAGTGGTTGACCAGTCTCTCGCTATATCATGACAGTCAGTTTTCGGCTTTCTCTACTGAGGTGCTCACCAGGCCGAACCGGGGCACAATCGCAGTAGTTCTCCTGGTGCCGCGTTAGCCGATATGACGGAATGTAAGGCAACAAAACACAGGAGCCGGGCAAACCCAACATTTGACCAAAGACATGATTCGGAGCTGATGCATATAGGGCCAAACTCGCGACGCCGAACACTCCCTAAGGTATTCGGTCTTTATGTGGACGGGCCGAAATAGAGCCCTTGGTAAAAAAGCCCCTGGTGTCCACGTGCGTGCAAAAATTCTGGCATCGCAACATGCCAAGACGCCAGCCTCCTCCTCGGTTATAGAGAAAACCGGGGGATGTTGTCAACAAGAGACAGTAAAAAAGGTTTATGCAGGGTCTTAATCTGAAAAGAATCCTTGAAACGGGTCCCTGCTGCACGTCTACGACTGTGTCTCCGTTGTGTCGTAACCTGGACGGGCGTAGCATGATGTTCGTCTGTAAAAGAGAGGAACATAGTAAAAAATAAGCGTGCGAGAAATCTATATTAAAATAAACAAAATATAGTTGGAGCAAGAATTGAGCCGTATTGTCTCCGGGCATGAACACGTGGAGCCCCTTGTACGGGGTTATGCGGCTATTAAGCATGTTTACGCCGGACTCGTCGAGCCGTGTTCGGGATAGTAGGGCTGGATTAGTGGGCGGCTGTCCAGGCGGCCGCACCTTTGCCCGTACTTTGGGGGTCAATTTATATTCCCCTGTAATGAAATGATGCCCCTTGGGCCGGGCATTTTAAGTGTAAGGGATGCGTAATGTGGTATTGCATTAAAGCGGGCTAAAGCTTCATGTCCCAGTAGCGGTTGATAGCGACTTACGAATGGGGCGATGTGGAATGTTAGCTTTTCGCTTCGGAAGTTGTCGGGTGAGCCGAACGTGACTTCTAGCGGAAGGGAACCCATACTTTGGGTATCTGGACCCGGCGTGGCTCCTTGAAAGGAAGTGTTTCCATGGCGGATTATAGCTGGGTTTACCCCGAGATTGTGGATTGTGTCCTGATATAACAGGTTCAAGTCACTGCCGTCGTCCATAAGGACTTATGTAAATTGGAGTCTGTTAATAATCGGATTCACGACCAAGGCAGTCCAGCCTGCGTTCCGGGCTCCTTTGGAGTAATCCTGATGATCGAAGGTGATTGGTTGTAACAACCACTGGCGGTGCTCCTCTGGGGCTGGCCATATGGCGCGTGTCTTCATAAGCGCCATTCTGTTTTTCCCTTTTGTCATCTGAAGTGAATTTACTGTCTTGACTTCTTGTGGGAACTTCTTTTGGTCTCCGGTGTTCTGCTTGTGGGGTGTGTCGTCATCCTCGCTTGGCATGTCGAGCCCCTTGTTTTCGGCGTTGAGTTTGCCAGACTGCTTGAAGACCCAACAATCTGGGTATGGTTTGCAGGTCTCCCAGGAGTGATGTGGATTTGACATATTTTGTCCAACATTTTGTTGAGGTTGGATAGCTCGTCCCTGTCATCTTTGGGGGGCGGCTTTTTCTGATTTTGCCGAGAGCTTTTGTATCCGGCGTTTACTGCCGTGCTCATCAGGCTGTTGTCCTTTATCCGGCGCGATTCTTTGTTACGGCGCGGTTTCCCATTCCCATCTCTGGGTTCGGATGTATTCGGGTCGCTGGTGCTGCTTCTAGCCAACCAGTTGTCCTCTCCTGCACAAAAGCGGGTCATGAGGCTTGTTAATGCGGCCATTGTTCTTGGCTTTTCTTGGCCAAGGTGTCTTGCGAGCCATTCATCTCGGATACTGTGTTTGAAAGCTGCTAGAGCCTCGGCGTCCGGACAGTCGACTATCTGATTCTTTTTAGTGAGGAATTTGTTCCAGAGTTTCCGGGCTGACTCTCCGGGCTGCTGAGTTATATGATTCAGATCATCTGCATCCGGAGGTCGGACATAGGTCCCTTGAAAATTTTCCCGGAAAGCATCCTCGAGCGCTTCCCAACTTCCCATGGTGTTTTCGGGAAGGCTTTTAAGCCAATGCCGGGCTGGCCCTTTGAGCTTAAGGGGTAAGTATTTTATGGCATGGAGGTCATCTCCTCTGGCCATGTGTATGTGGAGGATATAATCCTCGATCCAGACTCCAGGGTCTGTTGTTCTGTCGTATGCTTCTATGTTTACTAGCTTGAATCCCGCAGGAAATTCGTGGTCCAGCACCTCATCGGTGAAACATAGGGGATGCGCGGCGCCCCTGTATTTAGGTGTGCCGCGATGTTCGGATATTTTTTGCATTGCATTGCCCACTGGAGCTTGCTTTCTCAGCCCGCAGATGGATCTGGTTGGGCCAGTTTTCTGATGCGAATTCTTGGACGGGTCGCGCGCCGTATTGAGTGCGGCACCCTTCGTTGCTTGAGATCGATCGTGGGGTCGTCTATTCGGCCTTGTGGCTTCCTTATTTTTTGACTGTTGGGGCTTTATGTCCTCTTCATCAAATTCCGGAAGTAGTTTCCGCTTCGGATAGCGCTTTGTATGACGACTGTTGCCGTATTTGTGTGCGGTATTGAGTACTTTGCCCCATCTGATCCTGAGTGCGTCTTCCGCTGTTTTAAGCCTCCGCTTCTGCTTTTTCAGGCTACGTGCAGTGGCAACGAGCCTTTGGTGGATGTTCTGATGTTCCAGCAATTTGTCCGGTGTGAGGTCGTCCGGACTATTATCTTTCCCAGGGATGGGTTGTTTGGATTGTCCGTCCTGTTTGGACGGTTGCTCGATGGCATGTTCGTCTACCGTTGATTCACCCTGCTCTATGGCTGGGTCTTTGTCGAGGTGGGGCTTGGCCTTGCGCTTACGCCGCCGCTTTGATTCTTTTTTCAGGGAGCGATCCCTGGTTGCGCCCTTTTGATCCTCGTTGTCATTTCTGTTAGGTGTGTCCACCATGTATACATCGTATGATGAGGCGGCTTTACAATGCCCTATAGGTGTTGGTTCTTGTTCGTCTCCTTTATCGGCGTCCATACCGTCGATGTCTTCGGAGTCGAAGTCGAGCATGTCGGTTTAATCGTCGACAGTAGCTACCAAGTGGGTGGTGGGTGGGTTTCGAATTTCTTCGTCGACCGCATCCCAACCATGCTGACCATAATCCGGCATGGGCTCTCCTGACAAAGAGAGAGACTTTAGTGAATTCAGGATGTCGCCAAAGGGCGAGTGCTGAAAGACGTCCGCGGCGGTGAACTCCATGATCGGAGCCCAATCGGGTTCGATCGGAAGGGGTGCATAATATACGGAGTCCGAAGAGGAGTCCGGCACCTTGGAGTCACGGGCCCTGTAAAGGACTAGGCTGGTATTCGGCTTAATTGCCATAGAGATTGCGGCTCCCGGGTTGGCGTCCATCCCCGACTAGCGCAGCAGGCTCCGGGCTAATGGTCGGAGCAGGCACCTGAGCGACGCTCTGGGCGTTGTCTGGCGGCAGAGCTAAATCATGCCCATCGTGACAGTGCGGCGTGCTCGGCCATGGCTCGAATTCGTCGAAGATCAAGTCCCCGCGGATGTCGGCCGTGTAATTTAAGCTTCCAAACCTGACCTGATGGCTAGGGGCGTAGCTTTCGATCTGCTCCACACGGCCAAACGAGTTGGCCCGCAGTGCGAAGCCGCCGAATACGAAGATCTGTCTGGGGAGAAAGGTCTCCCCCTGGACCGCATCGTGATTGACGATCAAAGAAGCCATCGGGCCTAAAGGCGACGACACAGAGGAACTCTCAATGAAAGCACCAATGTCGGTGTCAAAACCGGCGGATCTCGGGTAGGGGTCCCGAACTGTGCGTCTAGGCGGATGGTAACAGGAGACAAGGGACACGATGTTTTTACCCAGGTTCGGGCCCTCTCGATGAAGGTAAAACCCTACTCCTGCTTGATTAATATTGATGATATGGGTACTACAAGAGTGGATCTACCACGAGATCAGAGAGGCTAAACCCTAGAAGCTAGCCTATGGTATGATTGTTGTTCATCCTACGGACTAAAACTCTCCGGTTTATATAGACACCGGAGAGGGCTAGGGTTACACAGAGTCGGTTACAATGGGAGGAGATCTTCGTATCGTATCGCCAAGCTTGCCTTCCACGCCAAGGAAAGTCCCATCCGGACACGGGACGTAGTCTTCAATCTTGTATCTTCATAGTTCGGGAGCCCGGCCGAAGGTCATAGTCCGGCCATCCGGACACCCCCTAATCCAGGACTCCCTCAGCGGCTTTGAAGAGGGTATCCATGTTCTGAAAAGCTTCCTGCTGTGTAGGATTAAGATCACCCTCATGCTTACCCTTAGTGGTGTCATAGCAGTACATGATCTGAAACCAATATACTGCTCTTGTGCGCCACCTTTTATATTGCACCCCCTTAAAAGTAGGCGGCTTCAAAAGCGTAGCAAAACCACTCGGAGTAAATTGCCTGTAATCAGGTTTTTAGATTAGATTGTTGAATATATGAGCAATTTAGTATGAGATTTAATCTGAATCAGCAGTAAATAGATCATGACAACAATTGCAAACATCAAAGTAATGATGCGGACTAAACCAGGAGGACAGAATCACATACTGTACAACGGGAGCAGAACCGATGTGGTTGATGTTGTTACTCATGTCATTGCTGAAGAGGTTACCGAGGTCGGGGAAGATGGCTATCGTTGAGGAAGTCGTCGCTGGCAGCAGTCACAGGAGTGTGCTCCCCAATAACCTGATCGCCCCTCTCCCGTACAGGATCACGAAAGGCGGGGTACGGAGGACTGTTGTCCCTTCTCTCGGTGCATGCCGGAAGGAGGGCTGGAGAAGAATTGTGTGGCGGCGCTAAGATCTGGAATGGTGCGAAACCATATGATGCAGCGGCGCCTAGGGTAGAGCATGTCAGGTCCGTCGTGCTAGTATAATAGTAGGCCTTTGGCCCCCAAACCCCATGTCCAAGTCAATAATAGCTCAAAAAAGTCAATAATAGCCCCACCAAGGTTTGTCTCAAAAAATGGAGTAATTAAGGCGTCCTTTAGTCCCTTTAGTATAAATACAATATCATTAATAATGGCCCCACCTTTTGTCTCACAAAGTATGTTGGAGTACAACCGGCTACACGTTTACAATCCGCTTCTCTTCTCTCTCCTCTTCTCTCTCCTTCAACTAAGCACAAATACTATATTTAAATCCTTATAGCCTTCTTATGTCATCTAATTGTAGTACTTGCTCTAAAGTTACTATCCACTGTGTAGTCTCAAATGCCGGGCATGCAGCGGGTGGTGCCCTTGGTCGGCGCGCCGCTTCAACGGAGGAAGCAGTGAGAGGACCCGTCGCCTTGACTTGCCTTCAATGTGGACCGGCGGGCTCAGCTGGCACCGGGCAGGAAGCGCGCGCGGGAGGGGGGAGGGGTTTTTGTTGGGCCAAGAAGGTGGTAAGCCAACTTGGGATCGGTCCAGACGGGGAAATATCATGTGCTCCCATACTCTGCATATGACACTAGTCTATGTTACTACTCCCTCCTTTCCGGTTTATAGAGATGTTTAGAGTAACATAGTAATATGTTACAGTACAAGTTACTCCCCACTATGAACAGCCTTGGCCTCTCCCAGTGCTCCACCATGTATAGCTGCTAAGCCTGCCACGTAGGCATAAAATATGATGTGGCACCAATAAACTAAGCACCTACGCATTGAAGACTTGAGTTACTAAGCCATTTAATGCACTTAGCACCTCATCTAAAGAGCATTAATAGTATAGCCAGATGCTGGCTATAAGCCAGTGCCATGTCATCTACAACCCATCTTATAGTCAACATGTACAACAGTAGATCAAAAGAGTGTACCACTACTTTTTTATTCTGTGGCCCACCTTTCATTCTCACAAAGTGCCTAGGAGCACGTGCTAGAGCTGGCTCTTCACGAAGAGCCCGCTTACCTTCTCTCTCCTCTTTTCTTTCCTCCAACTAAGCAGAAATATACTAGTTTATTCCTTATAGCCCGCTCACTCAGCTCTATTGTACTTGCTCTAAGCACATCTAAGCACTTACTAGCACCCCCTTGACCGAGGACCTTGACGGTGTACGTCACCTTGTGTCTCATAATTTTCCTCATCATCATCTGAGTCCTAGAAGATCTCACCCACATCATCATTAGCATGCAGCCGCCTTGATAGACAACATGCGCAAAAGGAGTCGAGGCGACTGGGGACACACCACCACCACGTCGTGGGCACTCCGTATGTGCTCGTGTGCGTGCAGCGTGCATGTTTTTCCATCAGTGCTAGCTCTAAGGCTGAGGATGCGGTCGTCTTCGTCTCCGACTAGTAGTTGAGCAACAACGGCAAAGAGGTGCTGCAAGAGATGCATATGCGACGTTGCGTGCGAGCTTCGCCGTAGCACGACGAACCAAACATCACCGCGGATGGTGCACGCCTCTATGCAGCCGAGTGTGTGCGCATGCATGTGTTATTCACGTGCATTCTGCGGCCGAGCGTGTGTGCATGCACATCTTGTGTACGTCCGTTGTGTGCTCCATGTTGTGTGCGTATGTGCATGACTTGGATCGGATGGAGTTAGTGCGTTGGCTTGTGTAAATGCGTGGCTACATGCGTCCTGTACATGCGTGGCTTGTTGCGTGGTTATCGATAATTCAATATAAACTACTCCCTCTGTTCCTAAATATAAGTCTTTCTAGCCATTTCAAATAGACTACAACATACGGATGTATGTAGACATATTTTAGAGTGTAGATTCACTCATTTTGTTTCGTATGTAGTCCCTTATTGAAATATCTAAAAAGACTTATATTTGGGAACGAAGGGAGTATAAAACATCTTCAACTTAGCATCCTGATGTATCGTTTCTAGTGGTTAGCAAAAAGTTCATGTTCTTTTATTTGTTTATAGGTGGGCAGGCGGCAAAAAACAGGGGAAACACGCAAGGTTCCTTGCAGACGGTCCACCGCGAGGTTCCTTGCTCCTCCTCGGTCGTCGGGAATCTATGCTCTTCAACTCTTTTCTTTTACGTGAGCTTTGTTCATCCTTTTCCCAACACGCGAGACATCTAGCATCAAGGTGCACGTGTCATGCAAGAAAATGGAGATAATTAGATAAGCAGTGCGT
>NC_057807.1:556829510-556835038 GCF_018294505.1 Triticum aestivum
CGGGGGGAAACCCTTTTTCGTAAGTGAGTCGTGCACTTCGATGGCACCTACGCAATATTTCTCCTCCTCGATGGCACGTGAATAGTGCACATACTCAACGACGGAGCACGGGATGGTAGCAATGACATGGTCAGCCCTTTTTTGGAGAGAGTACGTACTACTAGTAAATAACTTTGATGTGTCCCGTCAACTCGCAGAACGACGAGAAACTTGATTACGCCTTCTCCCTCGCCAACGCGTGCGCGGTGGCTCGCAGCATGAGGAGAAACTTTTGCTTACAAGCGGTAGACGTGCAACAGTTCATTTGGTGTCAGATTGCCAGAAGCACTACTGTAGAACCATCGACTTCTGGAAGAGGCGAAGAGCCAAGCGCAAGGTCACCTACTAACCTTAGGCTAGGCGTAGTGGGAGTAACATAAGTAGGGGTACCTCCTTTTTTTATTCTAGAAACAACCATACGGGAATATCAAGGTGATGGTTACGTAGAACAAATTTCCTGCAGTCCGTGCTCATCCCTCCTCTATCTCTCTTCTCAGCCAGCCAGCAGACACGCGGAGACCATCGTCTGTTTTCTCACATGCGGCCCCACATGTCAGTGAAAACGCAAGAGAACCCACTGAACCTGCACATCTTTCACCTCGATGTGCTGGTGATGAAAAACAAATCCAATAAAGATCTTAGGTGGCCGCTTTTGGAGTTACTCAAGAGTAGTAAGATTCTATTTACAGTTTAAACCAAGATGCACATCTCGTGGCTTCAACTACCACTCTATTTTCTTTCATGACACGACCTCAATGTTGGATGTCCCAGGTGTCGGCAAAAGGAGGAAGAACCCGACCAAATCTTTGGTTGTGCTCTCGGATTAGACTAGTTGTGCTAACTTAAAAAAATTATTGTGTACTCCCTCTGTTCCAAAATACTTGACTTCCATTTGTCCAAAAATGGATGTACCTATATACTAAAACATGTCTAGATACATATATATTTTGACAAATAGAAGTCATGTATTGTGCAACGGAGGGAGTAGAATGGATGCAAGTTTTTGTGTTGGGAAGAATAGTACATCCATATATTGATAGAGCGTTGGAGTTGGCCTTACAAGTGGGACCACAGTTGAGGAAACTGACTACCGGCAAACCCCCACCTCGCCCGTCGTGTAATGGCTGAGTTAGAGAAACAATGAGGTTGAAGAGATTGCTCTAGCATGGACTCCAAGAAATATGCTGTCAGATGGAAGTCGTGATGGTGGCGTGTGTCGTACTCCTGGACGTGAATGCTTGTTCTGGCCCATGCCACCCTACTACTCCTACTACTTACTATATAGTACTAGTATCGAGGATTCGAGGTGCTGGTTACGTACAATATGGCTACAGTAAAAACACCCACACGACGCGCGAAGCATGTGAAGCTAGTACAAATAGTGTACTACTATTGTTGATTGGCCACATCCGATAACCTGTTGCAATGCACGTACAATTATGTATTCGGAAAATATTTTTTTGCCTCGTCGCACCACTCACTCACAGAAGCAACTCGAAATCCATTCATAAATTTAGTAAGTTTATCACAGACATATCATTTTATTACATACAACAGGTCATCAACCCACATCGATAACGAGGATACATTATAAATACTAAAGTTTTCACCACACAACAAATAACAAGCAATGAAATGAACTTCAACTCAACCATTCCTCAGCGTTGGAAATGCTTGCTTTGAACCACAAGTGATTCTCTGGGACGGGCCATCTATTGTCGATCTCAAGACCAACGCAGGACTGATCATCCAGGCTGAAGCGGCCTACTATATCAGTACCAGGGTAGGGAACCACCCTAATGTCCGAGGTAGAGACATAGTTGCTTCTCATAAATGGTACTAGTAACGTTGTGTCAACAACACTTGGATCGCCTTTCACCATCATCGGATAGTTTTGTCCAAGGAAGAGCGAGTTTTCTCCAAGACTATCCATTCTGTACCAGGGAGAAGATGTTGGTGCTAGCACACTAGTATCCATCCTGAATACCATGCAACGGGTGTTGGAATAGGTCCGGAGAGTGCGACCATGGGAGAAAACACGTGCTCCCTCATTAGTAACATCATCAGTTGGCTGTATACACACAAGAAGAGGTGATCCATCGGAATTAGTTGCCAGGCGCCACTGAGTATATACGTTCTGCTCGTCCTCATGCTCGTGATCATCACCATCGCCATATCCCCCTTGGTTATAAAAAAATTCAAGTATAGGTGGTGGAATGTTCATAGGACCTTGGAAACACAAGAAGAAGGTTAATTAGTAAAGGGAAACTTCCTAACCTGCATGCATGTGGATGAAACAATTATAATTATGGTGGAAGACAAACGTACCGAAACTACGAGGATCCCATGCAAAAACAGTGCCATGAGCGCTGGAAGCAAACACAAGACCCTCATATTGAATTGCATCACAGTACACATCCGTGTATAGAAACTGATTTTTGAGCAATATCCATCAAGTCAAACCACCAAGGACGGCAACAAGCTTGTCGAAGATAGCAACAACTTCATAGTTGTTGTAATTCCAACAGCGGTTGGGAACTTGACAAATTGCTACCTTCCGTAGAAGACAGTCACCATGATCGTATTTGAACATGTGTACAATACCGGTGTGCTCAACCTCTGGGCAGTCTGCAGAGATTTTTGGAAGTGGAACCCGGTCACGAGTGTACACATTCACAAGTTCCCACTCGCATTTGGACCCAATGTAAACAACCAAATCTCCATTTGTGCCTGCCCAAGCCTTGCCCTCGAGCGATGGCATCTTAACATCATACGTATCATTATCAAGCGGCATCAACTTGCACAGGGCGAGGCCTCCGTCATGCCGGCGCTAGTCATCAGGGTCACGACAAAGAGGATAGGGGAGATCAAACCGCTCCTTGACTCTTGGGTTCCTTGTAATGATGTTATTAGTTGAGTCGAGAATGGGCTTGAACGAACCTGCCATGCTAGCCAGGTGATGACGTCGCACCGATCAATGAGTTCCTCCACCATGTCATATTTCAGATCGGGGCAAGAATAACGGGGTCGTTTCCGGCCTGTTCCCTCCATGGAGAAGATGATCGAACAATGGTAGAAGAAAGGGTGAAGGGCTGAAGGAAAATGGAGGAGAGAGAGGAAGAGCGAGAGACAGTAGTTCCAAATCGAGAGGGAAAGGCGAAGAGTCGGTGGACGGTTGCTAGTTTGCCACGGTTCACGAAGAGGCGCCCCGGCCTACACGTCCATTTGGAAATACTCCTACTACTCGCCGTCGTCTCACTGATATGTTGGAACGGGACCACATGTCAACGAAACATGGTGTGTAATTTCTCGTGCAAAATGCAATTTGGCCGCGTTGGCCCGAGGTGCCACATTATTTATTTTTTTGAAAGTTTGCCGCATTAGTTATCAACCTTTATTTTTTTAACATGCAATCTGAATGGATAGCTCCTGTGGTCATCACACATGAGCGGATATAGTGATGGTTGATTCTCCCGAGCAACTTATTACTGTGGGAATATGTGAGTACCAGCGGATTCAAGGAACAGAGAAATGATGGTTGCTTCGTCTGAGCAACTTACTGTGGCGAAGGTGGGGCTCCATGATTTGACTGCTCACTAGTCATTACTACTGCGGCACAATGACCGGTGAATCTTTCCCTGAAGTTTTGTTGTGCACTCAATATTGCTGCATGGCTGGTGGAGCCAGATGAAGGATGTCTAACATGTCAGTGAAACAAAGTTGAATTGTTTCTAGCATTGCTATCAATCCTTCAGGATTTCTTTATATGTACGCATAATTTTGATGAAATTGTACTGTGATGCTATGAAGGTTTCAACTTTGGTTCCCGCAGGAAAAAAAGGTTTCAACTTAGGATTCATGTGTCATGCCTCGAGATTATCTCGTTACAACATTCTATCAAATACAAATGAAACTACCATGGCTAATGCATCTCAATGGTTCGCAGATCAGCGCCAATATTCACATCACAACTGAAGAAAAAGTTGTGAGAAGGTGTACAAATAAAGAAAAAAATATAATTGATCAATGTTGTTCGTAGGCATGGCTCCATTTCCTTGGCACAGTGTTCATTGCTTGGCAGCTAGTTTCACCCAGCTCTGTAGCCAAAAAAGAGGTGTATGAAGGCACCACAATCCGATCATTTTGTGCAGCTCCACTAAAATCGAGCGGACCATCCCCGTTTGCAAAGATATCCAGTCAGTGTGATTACAATAATAGTGGAACTAGATGATGAAACATAACACACATAAATAGAAGCCGATCACCTCTACGATGTCTCTTTAGGACTAACATCTTGTTGGAGAAGATTAGGCACGGAGTTGGATGAGGATAGCAAAACCAATCTCCCTTTCTGTAGTCCCACAAAAATGTGAAAACCTTGCTCCTGTGACATTTTGGCGGAACTGCACAAAACACTCTTCAGAAAAGTGATTTGTGCAGTTCACCAAAAGGCCACAATAGCAACGAGGTGAAAATGGATAGCCCTATTTGCAAAAGGAGGTCGAAAGGAAACAATTACTGCCCAATAACACGAGTTGAAGACACATACGCCCACAAAAAAGAAGCATGTTCCATGTAAAAAGGGAAAGATAGCACATGTTGGTTTATCAAAAATGGTTTGAGAACGAGATTGCAAGATGGAAAGTACGCCGGCCAAGATACGATTTAAGCAAACAACTAAAGAAGATCCACAAGCAGCAACGTGGGAAGATGGGCAGTGGAGCAAGGCCAGAGGAAGCTGTACCTGAGGGTCGTCGGGATGTTACTAGGATGGCGCCGGCGGTCGGGATCTGTCCATACTACGGCAGTGAGCAAGTGGCGAAATCCCTACCGCGCCGGAGCTTGGTTAGAGAGAACGGCGGGTATCGCAGATTGGGACGAGCTGCCTCAACGCCGTCAAACAGAGAGACGATGCACATCCTCCCTTGCTGCCGGCGGACGGGATCTGGCCGGATCACTGACCAACACTGAGAGAGAGAGGCCACGGCGGCCTTGTGTTAGATGGTGTGACGAGAGACAAACCCATTTTTTCATTTTCCCCACGGCAATCGTTTTATATTCTAGGCGTGGTACCCGACCCTCCTTCGAGTAAACAACCGCTACACGCGTCAAATTATCACATGGGCTGCCTTTTCGTACAGAAATGAACTCCACCGTGTACCCGCGTGGGTGTGGCTGGGAACGAGACGTGAGTACGTGCGTCCTGCATGCACTTCTTCTTTAGGTGCAGGTACGTACGTGGGTGGGTGTGAGAGAGATGGTTTGTGCGAAATAGAGGCAATGTGTTGATGATATCTCAATCAGAAAACCGTAACATATTGAATGTGTGTGAAACGGAGTCATGGACGTGAGATATCGACAGAATTGAAAACAGGGATGAAGTGTGTGGCTGCGCGATCGATAAAGAGTGCCATCGAATTTGTGTTTGCCCACGTCAAAGATACAGGGTGGCTGGCCTACTGGAATTTGAGAGGGCAGAGGTGTAGTTC
>NC_057807.1:556835252-556837892 GCF_018294505.1 Triticum aestivum
GAAGGAGAGAGACCTAGCTATGTATTTAGGGAGATCGATCGACATCCATGGATATGTGTAGCAGAGGAATAAGGTAGAGCGTCGGAGGGTTGGTGGTGGAGTGGTGTCACAAATGTTGGGAGACGCCTCCTAGACAAACGAAGGGTATGAGTGCAATATCAATAAGAGAGGGCGGGGGATGTCTGTCTGTCTATGCATGTGCGTGTGAGAGACGGGTCAGGAGGTATTCAAGGATGATGAGGGGAGAAGATATGGTTGTGGTAAGCATGCGTAACTACATAGGAAGATCAACCATCGTGTGTCCGAGAAAAGGAGAGACATAACTAGCGAGGTAAGTGTATCGGTACTTGGTGAAAACGAATTATAGTCGACCTGGCTATATGTAGGGAGATCAGTTCATATACACGCCTGCATGTGTTAGAAGCAAATAAGGTCCAGAGAGGCAGACAGGGGGAGAGGGTGTCGCTAGGAGGTGGTGCGAGAGGCCCACCATATCGACGGGGGAGGAGTGTGCGAGCATGTGATAAATGAAAAGAGGGTCGGGAGTGTGCACCTGCGTGGAATCGTATTGGACATATGGGGGAATGGACGGTGAAAAGAGAAGAGGGGAAGTATATATGTGTTTGTTGTAGGCACACTTGGCTAGAGAGGTATATCGACCGGTGTGTGCAAGAAAGAAGGAGTCGGGGGCCTACACACACTGCTGGTGGATGACCTAAAGAGAAATAATGAACGTGTGCGATGGAGGGGACGCTAAGGGTGTGTGAGGGGGCGAGCGTGTGCATGCACGATAAAAAGTTAACGCTAGCTAGATACAAATAGAAGATGATCGTGAAGGTGTAAAAGATGAACAAAGATCATAATTCATTATAAAATGTGGATACGGATACTTGAAGAATATATCATAATGTAGAATACTTATTATAATTTGGGCTAATATGTGGCTTTTGCAACTCAGGTCTAAATACTTGTCATAATGTAGGGGGCGGGGCACTATACTTTGTGTGATAAACACGGTGTACGTATGGAACATGGTTTAGACTATGAATATATAGTTAGTACATCAAATGTACTATTATTTGGAATCAACATCAAGTGTATTCAAAAAATAGAATTTGAGTTCATGTAGTACACATAGTTCATATCTATCTCTATAGTAATCATGTGGTGTGTTATTAAGGTAATACACGAATGATGGTTGAAGTTGGCAACAATCATGATTGTAGATTCTTATGGAAATAGATGAATGAATTCAAATTTAGTTCAAATTGCAGCGGTAGTATAGACATTTGGAATGCACTAAAATGTTGGTAGGAGTAGGTTACATGCATTATACAGCAAGCGAAAAAATTTAATTGGACATAACATGGATTCATACTCCCTCCTTCCATCTATATAGGGCGTAATGAGTTTTTAAAGACCGCCTTTGACTATTGACAATATTAATAGTACATGACATACACAATGTGTGAAAATTATATCATTGAAAGAACCTTTCATAGTCGAATTTAACGGTGTGCTTTGTGTAAGTTGCATGTCATATATTATTGCTCTAATATTTGGTTAGAGTTAGCATCGAAAAACGCATTAGGCCCTATATAGATGGAAGGAGGGAGTAGCTTTGAATAGCATTTGTATAGTAAAACGGGGCAAGACTCTCTCTTTGTGTGGTGTGAATAGTTTAAATTTTTTTGTTTTCTTTTTGGTTGAGGGAAGTGCGAATTGATTTGGTACGTACAAGTACAATATTACTACACGTTAGGCTTGTCCCTAAAATTCAACCCGCGCCTTGTTATATCCCGAAAATTCAGATATCGTGCTTCCAAAACTAGCGCCTTCACAACTCGCGCCTTGCTATCCCGAAATTACAACATGCGCGAAAACTCCCTCCAGCTGCCAAATCCCGACACGTGAAATCCCCCTTCTAACCTTGAGCCGAAAGGGCTGCTATTTAAAATCGGTGGGGGGTACTTTTGTAACACACCCTACATTTTGGACAAGCGCATCCCTAAGTCATGCTTCACCCCCTCCCATCGCCCCTTTTTCGCTATTCGAAATCCCAGGCCGCCATAATCTCTCCGCTCCAGCCGCGAAACCCCACCCTCCTCCATCCGCCATGTCACCGCTGCCCAGCCAGAGCCTCTTCCCTAATGACGTCGTCCACCGCAATAGCTCGACGTCCCTCGTCCACCTCCCCGGATGAGGATCCGTCGTCCATCTCGCCGTCCCGCCGGTTCAGCCGCCCCGTCCTCCACCTCTAAGGAGCTGCTCCGACGATCGCCTCATCTATCGCGGCTGCTTCATCCCCACATCGCCGCCTTAACCTGCTCCACCGGAACCGCAACATCCTCACCGACTCCTCGGACGTAGCCGAGGCCTACTCGGCGCTGACGGTGCTCCATCCCGCACCCCCTGGAGCGGCTACCTTGAAGCCGGCGCCGCGGGGAACATCGCCACGACGGCTCTCCCCCAGTGCGAGGCCCCTTCGGCGGCGGCGTCCATACCAGCCGGATCTGCTGCTGCTGCTCCGGCTCTCACTCGATCGCTCGCTCGCCCAGCTGCTGCTGCTACTCTCCCCCTTGCTCGTGTTGTTGCTCTGTTCCGATTAAGCCACACTTCAGTTGAATGAATCGACTTTTG
>NC_057807.1:556838340-556859884 GCF_018294505.1 Triticum aestivum
GAAGAACCACCCGCAACGGGGACGGGGGCTTGCCGGAGAGGTACCCCACTATCTATCTTAGGGTTCAGGGTGGGGGGCGGGGGGCCTAGAGGGCTGGCCGGGGCGACGGTGGCGAGTTGTTTTGGGGCGGCGAGGCGGCGCTGGGGCCGGCGGTTCGGCTGGTGGTGGCTGGCGGCTCAGGGGGGGTGCAGGTTGAAGATGAACTGCAGGCCCTCCCTAAACTACATGTCAAGCGCATCTCTGCTACCATTGCGTTCAGTTTCAACAGTAGCATCCAGATTCCATAGTAAATTTCAGTTTCGACAGTTAAGTTTAGAGTCAACAGTTTCTACCTCATTTGTTGTAGTCAGGTGGTTTTTGGTGATGTTAATTACATCCATTTTACGTCATCTATTGGAGATGCTATTAGAATCCCACTTGAGATTGACGATGTCTGTCTTGTGCTACTTTAGCCTTGACGTCTTACGGCTCACCAGAGCTGCTCCAACGATAGAACGATCTATCACAACAGAGCAGTGCCCTGGACGCCGTCTACAGATTCCTCAGATCTTCCTCCACACCTCCGACAGCCACCTCTGCCTCAACTGCTTCAGCGACCAACCCAATGATGCTTAGGTCGACACGGCTACGGCAAAGAGGATGTACACTTGTTGCATCACTTATTACTATACATTCATGTCGATCCATTAGGGCTATTTTGGTTCAATGAAAAAACATAGCAATAGGGAACTTTCCAATGGCATTCTACTATTCAATTATTCATGCATTTTGTTGAAAGGAATGAAGCAAAACATCCACCTGGACCTACTTTTCAAAATCCTATGAATGAAAACAAGACCAAGTGCATTAGTGCTAGAATAACATTCTAACTGTACACGGATTCATATGGTTTCACTTTATTTTGGCCATGTTTCTTTGCATTCCTCTGCTCTTACAATTCCTGTAAACCAAACACCCAAGTTGACAGAAATCCTGTGTTTACAAATGCTCTGTTTACCATGTGCATTTTCCTATCCTATTCCGGTGTTTTTCCTATCCCTGCATTTTAAGAATCATGCAAGCCAAATGAGCCCTTACAGAATTACTTCAGTTACATGTACGTGTCAAAGGGAATGTTGTGTGGTTTGTCCTGCTCCTGCCGCGACGTCGTCCACCTCACTTGAGCTGCTCCATCGACAGAAGCATCCACCAAACCAGACATCACGACTCCTGACCGTCTTTCGCCGCCTCAGATCTCCTTCCTGGCCGCCGGCACCCACTGCAACGGCATGACCATCATCGACTCAGCAGATAAACCTGAGGAGTACACGGGTCCACAAGAGAGGCCGCACTCTTTTGTTTCTGCTTATGTTATGCATTTCTTAAACTTACTTGCTACTTTATCGTCCTGTTTAGCTCTTGGACTCCCAAGTCAGGTCCAAATTAATGTTCAAACTTGAGTTCTAAATTAGTTGTGGGGCACATATCGAGGCAGCAATGAATAGTATGTCTGTCTAATATCTGGCTCACCTAGGGTATGCCTATGTTGTTCATCTTGGGTGGGAAACAAATAGTAACGCAATCATCATCTGTCTTTTTATTAATGTAAAGCAATCATCAGCCTGCTATCATTATTTTTGGACCCATCCACTGGTTGTTACCATCACTCTAAATTTCTGCATGCTCTCCTTACATAATCTCACCATGTTTTTTCGTATGCATGTCAGATATTGTACACAGTCATGTTGAACATGTAGAGAAAAAGAGAAGAGTTTTGCGCAGCAATACAATGTCATGCAGACATTGGTCCATGGTGGGTTCAATGGCAAACCCTCCCCACCCCTCTCCAGATTGTAATCCAGAGGAAGATATCTATTCTGAGGCAGATTCAGACGCCGCTGACCACTCCTATTTACCCCCCCAAGGTGTTTGCTCTACCTTGGCATGATGATGTTAGTCATATCATGCATATGTTTCCTTGCAGTGCTTACTTTTGACATCATATATGTCATCTGCTTAGTTTAGACATATTCTGTAATGCCACCTGTTTAGTTCCTATATCATATATGGGAATTATGCAGTCTCGTGTCTTTAGCCAACCATAATATATGTGAAATGTGCAATGCCATCTTGTTTAACCAGGCATCATATATTTGAATGATATCTTGCCCATCCTTTTCTTCATTATATTTCCATTTGTCGACAATGTTTGTACATTAAACTACTCTTCCTGTGAATCTGGAGTGAAAACAAGGCCTTCAGAGCAGACAGTGCTACCTGTCGAAGCAGATCTCTTGTTGGGTCCCGATAGCTCCTCAGAGATGGATTCAGAGACAGATGACCAGTCCTATTCCCCCACTGAGGTGTATGCTCTAACTTGGCACGATTATATTGCTCATATCATGCATACGGTGTCTTGCATTGCATAGTTTAGACATCATATACACAATATTCAACACCACATTCTTAGTTCAGACATCATATCGAATGCCCTCTGTTTAGCATATAAATCACATATGTGAATTAAATGATGCGATCCTGATTACTTAGATAAAATGTAGGTGAATTATGTCATGCGATCCTGTTTAGTTATTCATCATATCTTTGAATTATGTTATGCTATGCTATCCAGTTTAGATAGACATCATATATGTGAAATTATGTCATGCTATCCGTTTTAGTTAAACAATATACATGTCAACTATTTCATGCCCTCTTTTTTCCACACTATCTATTGCATCTATCTCTCATACAATGTCTGTACATTCACCTATGTTTCCTGTTTATCAGCCATTTGAATTGGAGCGGGTGATGCCAGTATCTAGCGGACTAAAAACACGGTCTTCAAATAAACCAGTGCTGCCTGTTGGTGGAGATAGCACCCCGGTTGTACATGCACAAGAACCAGCCCTACCACACATAACCCAAACTCTCGCAGATTGTACCCCTACTGCGATGGACAGAGAACCAGCTTCACCCAATCTAACCCCTACCCCAGCCGATAGTAACCCAGTTCCTATTGACACAACACCATCTCCACCATAGAGCTCCCAAACAAGAGCAGTTAGTAAGGCAGCTCCAGTGCTCAAAGGGCCAGTACTATCACGGCGAACCCCAACTCCACAAGTTAGTACGCCTATTCCTATGGAGGAAGCACAACCAGCTAGTCGTAGTTTAGCATCTATCGCATTTGATGTTGTTAAATCGTATGTGCGTATCTTCCCATCTTGGAAATATTATACTAAAGATGAAGGAAAATGCCAGTTCCAGGTGTTTGTCCAGGAGTTATGTGTAAGTAATGTTATTCATGGCAATTACTTTGCTTCGTCCCATACATCCTACCTCCATGATGGTTATAATACAACAAATTTTCCCATTTTTCTCTATAGAGAAGGACCAATTTGGAAACTCAGGATGAGGTAACCTGTGCTAATACCTCTGCTATCTTCAAGAATGCTTGGTGGCAGTATCAGAATTACCTGAAGAAAACGTACTTCACCGGCAAAGAAACTCATCAAATTCCCTTACGTTCTCCTGAAACACATTTACTGGATGATGACTAGGAATGCCTTGTTCTTTACTGGTCCCGAACCAAGAATGTGGTAAGGTCTATGAGCTCATTTTCTATTTTTAAGTATTATATTCTTGCGTCTTACTGTACTCTGTTCATGTAGAACAAGTGCCTAAACCAGAAGAACAACTGTTCTAATTTAAGATTCCATTGTTGTCATAGTTCAAAAAAGCGCTAGGCGTTAATTGTGCGTTTTGCCACCGCCTTGCGCTTTACTGACCAAAGCGCATGCTTATGCATAGTTATGCACAGATTAAGCGTAGTTATGCGCAATGCGTTTTGCCAACGCCTAGAGCCTAGGCGCGCTTAAGCGCTCGCTTAGGCGCGCCTTTTTTAACTATGATTGCTTTGCTCTTGTATCACTGTATTTACTCATACAAACTTATTTTTAAATTGAAGGATCCAATCAAAACTCAAATGGCACAGCAAGTATGTTCACGCATGTTTCTTTAATAGGTTTGCTCTTATCAATAGCTCTTTTGATTTCAATTTCAATTGTGTATACAGTTGGCTTTCATATCATGCACATTACTAGCATCACAACAGAGCCAATAGTGTTGTTGTACATGTAGACCCGTGGTACCCATCTGAAATCTTGTTGTGCCATGTAGTTTCCCACGCTTTGTATTCTTTCACTGCTGCTTTGTCTTGAACTGGTATGATTTGAACCGTGTCTCTAATTTGATTTGGCAAGACAATGCAGTGACCATAGGACATAAATATGTGTTTGTTTGATGCTTTTATTATGTACTAGTACTTGGCAATAGAAGACTTGGTAGTTTAATCCTATCCACCTTACTAATGAACTGGTTCACCGAAATGAGTTTCATATACTAGTACATGCTAAACTTGTTATGTGTCTGCTTGTTTCTTCTTTTAGAATGCTGACAGAATATTGGGGAAGAGTGCCTTATTAAGCAATGGTAAAGGAAGTAATGCAGATAAGGTTCAGGATAGTGACACATCCTTGTTGGTCTCCAACAAAGCTGATAAAACATCTAAGGAAGACTATCTTGAAGACAGCAAGACAACCCCAAAGTCCTGTCTTGGTTTAGTGTTCGAGTTACTGGCCACTACCGATTGCACAAGCTATTCAAACTCACTGTCTGAATCAGTTCGGTTTCTTGAGTCTCAACTACAAGCTGAAAGACATCGATCAGTTGTGTTGCGACAAGAAGCGGAAGGACTGTGGAAGTCCCTGGAGCATTCAGATGCATACTTTCTGGTGCAACAGCAAGCGTTGGAGGATTTTAGCGCCAAACAGGACAAATCTAATCAGCTTGCTAAGCTTATTGTCAGCATGGTGGATACCCAAGATAACGTTTCTTGAGCTCTTCTGAAGTTGTTTCAGTTATGCTCTTGTTTTGCTATCGCGTTTATTTGCACTGGTGGCCAATTTTGACGGCCAATGTATGTAATATGTTGCTTTGTTCCCTATATTTGCACTGGTGGCGAACTTTGATGCCGAGTGGATGTAATATGTGTAATAGCGGTAATAGGCTAGCATTAATTGCTTGCTTATTTATTTCCTTATTGTCTTGTTTAGTTGTTTGCTTGTAGTCACTGCAGTTCTTTTTCTGTCTTTTTCTAGTGGCCACAATAGCCTATTTTTGGTAACTAGGCCAAACTAATCATGGCAACACACAGACTGTTGTAACCATGGGCCTCCTGCAGGCTGTATGATCCATGGGCCTTCTTCCGACCATAGGATCCATTAGCGTTCTATACGGGCCGTATGATCCATTGGGCTTCTATACGGGCCGTAGATCCATGGGCCTCATACGGGGCGTAGATCCATGGGCCTTCTACGGGGTGTATCATCATTTCGCCAATCATGGGTTGTACTATTCGTGGACCATAATGGGCCGTTAATAGATCGTTGTCGGTGTCAAAACCGGCGGATCTCGGGTAGGGGGTCCCGAACTGTGCGTCTTAGGATCAATGGTAACAGGAGGCAAGGGACACGATGTTTTACCCAGGTTCGGGCCCTCTCGATGGAGGTAAAACCCTACGTCCTGCTTGATTGATATTGATGATGTGGGTATTACAAGAGTAGATCTACCACAAGATCAAGGAGGCTAAACCCTAGAAGCTAGCCTATGGTATGATTGTTGTTGTATATTGTATATCTATCGACTAGCCTGGCCCTGGTTTATATAATGCACCAGAGGCCTAGGATAACAAGAGTCCTAGCCGAATACGCCGGTGGGGAGGAGTCCTTGTCTTGATCGCCAAGTCTTGTGGAATCTTCCTTGTATGCGGCAACTGTCCGGACTGGCCCATGAGTATACGGCCATGGGGGTCCTCGGCCCAATCCAACTGATCGGGAGACGACGTGGTGAGTACCCCCTAGTCCAGGACACCGTCAGTAGCCCCCTGAACCGGTCTTCAAGTTAGGGATGCTCCTCGATTCTTCCGAACTGTTCCTCATCTTCGGTTGCCGGTCTTGAAAACTGGTTCAACAAATCTTCTCATCTTTGATCTCGAGGATCGCCGAAATGCATTCGACGAGTTTACACACTGGGTATCCGAAGAGCCCCTTTAAGTTTCCGGCCTTTATCAATGCCTTGTTATTTTTATGCCACACCTCGGGTTTGAAGTTGTTCCCGGGCGGTAACGTCCTCTTGCGTCCGAGCTCCAACGCCGGACTGCATTCGAGGCATCTTTTGCAGCCGAGCACCAATGCCGGACTGCTTCCCAGCTTTAACGCCGGACTATGTATCCGAGCTCCAACGCCGGATTGTATCCGAGCTCCAACGCCGGACTGTATCCGAGGTGTCGTAAATCACCTTGGTTCAAAGAGGTTTGAAGGAGTTTAGCCGAGCTTAATGCCGGAAATGCCCTCTATGGAGCCAGCCACTAGCGCCCGAGCTTTATGCCGGACTGCTTCTGAGGTGGTGCACCACCCTGAATGTGGGCCGATTTTTGTCAATATTTTTGATTGGTGCCAGTAGCCCTCAAGGTGGGTATCGGTCTAAAACCCGAGATGCACATGAAGGATGACATAAGACCGCCGATCCCCGTAGCCGCTGAGACTCAGGTTGATTTGCAAAATCGGTCTGAGGATCAAGTCCTAGCTCGGCAGAATACTTCGGGACAAAAAAAGCGGCGTGCTCAGTCCTCGAGACTCAGGTTGGGTGCGGCCGACCAACCTGAGGATCAAAATCTCCTCGAAAACTGTATTGCACTTAAAATTTTCTGCATAGAACAGGCAATGCAGTAGCCCCCGAGACACTGGTCGGGTGGCAATACGAGACCAGGGGATCGATGTGCCCCTTTAATATTTGTAAATAATAAGCCCGAAGCCCAGTAGCCCCCGAGCCTTAATGCGGGCACGGGTGGCCGAATTAAGGATCAATATCCATAGTAAAATCACAAATTATGTGTAATGACTCAATGTATCCAAGTACTTTATGTCATTAATGCTCGGATCCGCATTGTACAAAACTTTGTTGACCGACCATGAGCTTCAACCTCCTCGGCCGGTAGCCGAGGAGTGTTTGTCCTACTTTATAAAGCCTTTATGAGGGCAAAGATTTACGACAAACAAGGCAATCTGGTCATACGGCTTTCTAAACAAAGGTACGCAGAGAGATATGTTATATTGCTGTTTAACAGAAGAAATGTCTTCCAAAGAAAATAGTCCCGCTATCGGTTCCTTTCTTTGGGTTGTCATGCTAAGCTTGATCATGAAACCTCAGCTCCAATGTAAGAGCAAAAGATCGAGGATTTAGTTTGGGAGGCCAGTTAATAGCCCCCGGTAGTGTTCGGCGACAGTCGAGGTCAAGCCGGAAACACTTCGGCCAATGTTATGAATGGCCCGTCATTTAATATAGTCATCGGATCGCTGACCAGTTTACACCTATTGTGACAGTCAGTTTTCGGCTTTCTCCACTGAGGTGCTTGACCATGCGAGCTGGAAGCACAATCGCAGTGGTTCTCCCTTTGCACACCTAGCCGAACAAAGTGGAACGTAGGAGGCAAGCGCGGGAGCCGGGCAACCCAACTATTGACCGAAGACACAATTCGAAGCTGATGCATATATAGCAATATCCAAGAATGTTTTTGCCGAATCTCTAAAGGTGTCCGACGTTGCACTGCGAGACTTGTGCTGAAAACACACAAATAGTTAAAAGTGCCAAAAGCTTGGAGAACCAAAAAACGTCAGTAAAAACATGACGTCCGAACAAGATCAAGTGTTCGGTGCCAATCCGAAAATTGGACTTTAGAAAAAAGTGCTTCTGCCGTGCTTTAACTTTGCAATGACTAAGAAGAAAAACACTTAGTATGAAATAGCTCAAATAAACATAAGAGCCCCCAAGCGACTTGGGTAAAAGTTGACTATAAAATGTAAGGTGACATGTAGAATGCCTTCTAGCCGGATTGTAGATCGTTTGTCGTAGCGGACCTTTTCGCTTCAACCTCTGGACCCAATAGTCCGGAGTGTGTCCGAATACCCTCGCGGTTATAAAAACCGGGGCATGCGTGGAGACCAGGCGTAGGGGTCATTAGTGCTTTATCAGACAAGTGCCCAACTAGTTATGTTATATTACATGGTTAGTAAGAAACATCTTCCAGGGAGAATAGTTCCGTTAGGGGTTCCTTTCCCTGGGAGGCTTGCCCTAAAGTGCATGTCCGGACTGCGAAAAGAGCAGAAAAACATCTGGGGGCAGGTAAATAAATAGGTAAGAAATCATCTTTTAGTTCACCGACCGAGTATTCCCTTAAGAACGCTAGCTTTCGGCTTCACCCAGTCTGAGGTACACATCCGGCTGACCCGGCAGTAACAATCGCAGAGGTGCTCCCTTTACCACCTAGGCGAACAATCATGAACGTAGGGGTAAGCACAGGAGCCAGGCAACCCATCTTGGCCAAAACTTAAGTCATATCGATGCATAGAATGGTGAATAAAAGGTACATGCGGAAGTGTGACACATGTGTTGGGCATAAAGCTCGTATTAATAAGCTTCTGTTAAAGAAGCCCCCAGGTATAATGAGCGTGGGTAGCGCGTCAAGTGTGTGCGAACAAAGTTTCGACAAGGAAAATTTTTACAAGCAACTTTTTTACAAAAAAGTATAATTCTTGGTCGAACCGAACACAAGTTAGAAATTTAAAACTTTGAGCATGAAGGCAACTTAGTTGGTTAATGTGTTCGGTATTAACGGCGCGGTCCGAGCTTGATGCGGGACAAGGTTCCATCCCCCAAGCCGGTCCCAAGGTGGCGGAGCAAGGAGCTCGGCACTCCGAAGTGGTGACATAGCACGGTCAATGCAGGACGGCAGAGTGATGCCAAAGTCCCTGACATGGGGTAATGAAGTGTTGACGAAGCCCCCCGGCCAGCCGAGGTGACGTCAAAGGATATAGTCCGGCTGGATCATTTTCCTGTGCACAAAAAACAGTGCAAACCGGAGATAATAGTAATAAAAAAATCGTTGCATAACAAATAATTTATGCAGAGTGAGTAATAAAAGAAATATGGCCTGGCGCCGAAGTCAATGTCGAAGCAGGGCGGCGGCGTGATGCGGTAAAGGCATGGCAAGGCCTGAATTCACAGGTCGGTTCGAGTTCCGAATGCGGCGTTCGCCGGACTATGTACGGAAACTGACCGAACCACCATGTGACCGTCGTTAATGCGGCCACCATTTGATAGACCTGCGTACATATGACGGACAAACTAGAGTAATAATTCATTGGAAAAAATGAACCCTAACAAGCAAAAAATACTAGGATTAATAGCACCTGGCTTATTTGTTGTAGCAATCTAAAGAAAGGTGATTCCCAAAATTGGGACTCGATCCGCACACCTATCGCCTGATGGGCGATAAAGCAACGGCATGGCGATGCTGGCAAAGGTTGGCTCGCCGAGGCAAAGCCCTTGGTCCAGCTAATGTGACGGAGCTGGTCGGCCAGCGACGCCGAAGTCTCCAGAGTAGGTTGATGAAGAGATGATGAAGCCCCCGGTCCAGCTAACGTGATGAAGCCTCGGTGTCAGCCGATGAGTCGAAGTAGGTCGGCGTGATGGACACCAGCTTGAAAAAGCAACAGTGCGGCCCTGCCGATGCAGGTCGTGACGTGGTCGATGCCGGCTTGATGAAGTAACCGTGCGGCGATGCAGGTGTGCCCTCTCCATGTAATCCGTGGGGCGGCGATGTTGGTGATGATTTATCCTTCGCGATGCCGAACTATTGTTCGGCTGGCCGAGATGATGATCGGGAGAAACTGAGCTCGGCCCAACAAAGCGACGACGTGTCTAACGCAGGTCGACCGCCGTGGAGTGATGTTGTCGGGCTGGTTTGACACCGGCGCGACGGTGAAGTTCGTATTGCAAGAATACTTTTAATATTATTAGAATGTGTTTGACAATAAAACACAACACCCCATATGAAAACTTCCTTCAAAAAGGATGTCTGAGATCCCGTTCATAAAGAAGATGAATTCGGGTCGGATTCGTTCTCGTGCAGAAAACAGATCCAAAAAGTGATGCACTAATCGGAAGTTTCCCGGAGTTTGGACGGTCGGATTGAGCTGAATTTTTGGCAGGTGGTAGATAAGGGAATTCCACAGCAAATCAACGGTTGGATCCTCCAAAGGACATCCGAGCTAGACGCTGGATACCACGCCCTAAACTCGTCCGTATTCTCGTCCAGATTCAACAAGGCTCCGGTATATCGGAGATTGCCGGAGATTCCTCCATCGGAACTCGACGAAATTTTTGCAGGGTTGTTGTAGACTTCATTCCGCATAATTCCACCGAAGTAATCGTTTAAGCGACACTCGAGGAGGCGGTGGCGGCAGATACAAGTTTGCTGTCCAAAAAACAGCACGGTCGCCTCAGGGCAATGTTGACGTTGAGCCCCCGAGCTCCATGGATGACTCCTCCATGATCTTGATAGAGATCGGAGTTGGTATTGATGAAGGCCTTCATCCGAACATGATGATCGGAGGTAGGGCGCAGTCCTCGGTCAAGCCAAGGTGACCAGTCGAGCTGGTGACGAAGAAGCCGACGTCGCAGTTGAGCTCCAGTCGAGCCATTGATCATTTCGCCAATCACACAGCGGAACTCTCAATGAAAGCACCAATGTCGGTGTCAAAACCGGCGGATCTCGGGTAGGGGGTCCCGAACTGTGCGTCTTAGGATCAATGGTAATAGGAGGCAAGGGACACAATGTTTTACCCAGGTTCGGACCCTCTCGATGGAGGTAAAACCCTACGTCCTGCTTGATTGATATTGATGATGTGGGTATTACAAGAGTAGATCTACCACGAGATCAAGGAGGCTAAGCCCTAGAAGCTATCCTATGGTATGATTGTTGTTGTATATTGTATATTTGTCGACTAGCCTGGCCCTGGTTTATATAATGCACCAGAGGCCTAGGATAACAAGAGTCCTAGCCGAATACACCGGTGGGGAGGAGTCCTTGTCTTGATCGCCAAGTCTTGTGGAATCTTCCTTGTATGCGGCAACTGTCCGGACTGGCCCATGAGTATACGGCCATGGTGGTCCTCGGCCCAATCCAACTGATCGGGAGACGACGTGGTGAGTACCCCCTAGTCCAGGACACCGCAATCATATTTGATAACTCTATGAAAACAGCCCAACGGGTTTTTTTGACATGAAAACGGCCCAACGTATTAATGGTCTGCAAACGGGCCGACTGTAACGACGGGCTGAATTTGGCCCACAAGCAGAAAATGATAGTAACGGGCGTATGTAACCGAATGCTGCAAATGAGCCCAAGAATCAATGGGACCTGAGAAGGCCGAAAGATAACCTGGGCTGGAAACGGCCCAATAGAATAACGGGCCGTTAATAGGTATAAAGTGATACACTTTTCATTATGGGCCAGTTTCACCATGGGTAGTTAATGGGCCAAGAGTTACAAAGGGCCTCATATGGGCCAAAAGAAGTCATGGGCCACACATGGGCCGGAAGTTAAAACGGGCTGGAATCATATTGGATGGCCCATATGACGCTACTGGGCCTAATTCGGATAGGGCGTAACGGGCCCTGGGTTAGCAGGCTGTAAATGGGCTATATGCGAACAGGCCGTTAACCGGCTTTCCGTGGGCCGGCCCGTCACCTTTTAACCAAGTCAAACGGGCCGGCCTTTTCACAGGAATGGGCCTCTGTTGGGTCATGCCACGTGTCGCCGTATCATATGCGCCTTCAGTCCAATGATCGGATGACATCTGTCCCAACGGTGAGCCGACACGTGTTTCCTCCAGCCAATGATGATTTTACACGTGGAAAATCCCCATTGGTCGGGGCTGTTAATGGGTTATCAAATCCAAAACCTGACCCGATAGCTTAACGGTGTTCCGTTACGGTGGATTACGCGTGTCGGTCACCCTTGACGAAAGCACTTCTTTGACGCGCGATTTATCGTCACGGAAGTGGACACTTCCGTGATGATAATTTTGGTAATGTCATGGAACACTTCTACGAAAACACAGGTATGACTATCTTGATTCTGTCATAAAATCGTCATGGATGTACATGCATGACAAAAAGCGCGACCTACTCTGACAAACATGTATCATCACGGAAGTGTATTTTTTTTGTAGTGGTGTTTGCAACCAACCTCCAAAAGTCTCCATGTGTGCACGTCTAATCTAGTCGTCAGACTGCCTCGGGAGTTGGAAGCGTACAATATTCTTATATTCATTGATATATAGGGCCACCAAGGTAGAATTTTGTAGAATTGTGTAGTGTGCATGCACCCAAGAATGCCCGTCCCTACATATTATTGATTATGGTCCTAGCGTGCCTTTTCCACTCAGTCTCCCCTCACGTGGCGATTGAGGAACACCAATTGGCTTAAGGTCAGGAATAAAGTAAACACAAAACTCAATAACCTCCTCTGTTTCATGGCCCTTGGGGATGCTTCCTTCTAGCCTAGCACGGTTATGAACATATTTCTTGAAGACTCCCATGAACCTCTCAAAGGGGAACATATTGTGTAGAAATATAGGACCCAGAATGGCAATCTC
This sequence comes from Triticum aestivum, assembly GCF_018294505.1. Taxonomy (NCBI): domain Eukaryota; kingdom Viridiplantae; phylum Streptophyta; class Magnoliopsida; order Poales; family Poaceae; genus Triticum; species Triticum aestivum. Next base: position 556,850,883 of record NC_057807.1, read on the forward strand.
TTCGACTAGGTGAACTAGGACGTGCATCATAATATTGAAGAAGGATGGTGGGAACAGTAACTCGAAACTGACAAGACATTTGACCAAATCATTATGTAACCTTGGTAGGATTTCTGGATCAACTACCTTCTAAGAAATTGCATTGAGGAATGCACATAGCTTCACAATGGCTAATCGACCATTTTCTAGTAGAAGCCCCCTCAATGCAACCAGAAGCAATTGCGTCTTAATCACGTGGAAGTCAAGAGACTTTAGGTTTTGGAATATTTTCTCTGCCATATTTATTATTAGCTTTATATTTGACGAGAAGCCAGACAGGATCTTGATACTAAGAAGTCATTCAGAAAATATGTCGTTCTCTTCTTCGGTAAGAGCGTAGCTGGAAGGACCTTGATACTACTTTGGATGCATGCCGTATTTTTCATTCATACGTTGTTGGTCCTCCCGTGCCTCCGGTGTATCTTTTCGTTCCCATACACGCCTGAAAGGATCGAGAAGTGGTGTCTTGAGGGGGGTGATTAGAACCTCAACAAGCAAATGTAGCAGTTTTTAAGTTTGTCAAGTTGAGGTGGAGTTTTAGCACAAGTTTAAGAATGCACAATACATTTCAAGCAAGCATGGCAAGAGTATAAGCAGCGTAAAGAGTAAAGCATGCTAGTTGCAACAAAGTAAAGGGGTGGGATTGGAGTGTGCAAATGCAAGGAAGACACTGAGATTTTTGGCGTGGTTCCGATAGGTGGTGCTATCATACATCCATGTTGATGGAGACTTCAACCCATGAAGGGTAACGGTTGCGCGAGTCCACGGAGGGCTCCACCCAGAAGGGTCCACGAAGAAGCAACCTTGTCTATGCACCATAGCCATCGCCCATGAAGGACTTGCCTCACTCGGGTAGATCTTCATGAAGCAGGCGATCTCCTTTCCCTTACAAACTCCATAGTTCGACTCCACAATCTTGTCGGAGGCTCCCAAGTGACACCTAACCAATATAGGAGACACCACTCTCCAAAAGTTAATAGATGGTGTGTTTATGATGAAATACATGCTCTCGTGCTTCAAATGATAGTCTCCCCAACACTCAACTCTCTCACACAAATTTGTCTATGGTGGAAAGAAGATTTGAGTGGAAAGCAACTTGGGGAAGGCTAGAGATCAAGATTCTTGTGGTAGGATTGGAATGTCTTGGTCTCAAGATATGTGTAGGTGGTTCTCTCTTAGAAAATGAGTGGAAGTGTAGGCACATTCCGATGGCTCTCTCTCAAATGGAGATGGGGGTGGAGGGGTATATATAGCCTCCACACAAAATCCAACCATTACACAGATTTGACCCAACTCGGTCAAACCGAATAAATGAACTCAGTGAGACCGATTTAGTTCAAAATGTGAACATTAGGAATCTTGGTGGGACCGACATGATCGACACAGTGGGACCGATATGCTAGGGCTAGGGCAAAACCTCATCTCAGTGAGATCGACTGCATGAACTCGGTGAGACCGATTTCAGCAATGAGCAAATAGAGAGTTGGTCAAGCAAACTCGGTGGGACCGATTGCACAATTCAGTGAGACCGAAATAATTACAATAGGCAACAGAGAGTTTTCAAGACCATCTCAGTGAGACCGAGATCCCAATTGGTGAGGCCGAATTGTCTAGGGTTTCTGGCAGTGGCTATATCAACTGAACTCAGTGGCGCCGGATAGATCAAATCCGTGGGGCCGAGTTTGACTTTAGATTTTGGACATATTTGGAGTGGGAAAGTGATTGAGGGTTTTGGAGCAATATCACTAAGCACTTTGAGCAAGTAGACCATTAAGAAACACCTCATCCCCTTTTTAATAGTATTGGCTTTCCTATGGACTCAATGTGATCTTAGATCACTAAAATGAAAATGAAGAGTCTTGAGCCTTTGACAATCTTTGTCCTCAGCATTTGAAGGGGTTCCACATCCTCTTGCCCTTGCCACGCCATTGTTGAACTCATCTGAAATACACTTGATAAAAGTATTAGTCCAACAAGAGATATGTTGTCATTAATTACCAAAATCATCTAGGCAGCACTTGTGCTTTCAATCTCCCCCTTTTTGGTAATTGATGACAACATACATCAAAGCTTTATATAAAGATATGAAGAGTAACAAGTAAAGCTTTGGAAGAACATGTAACATGTAGAGGCTCCCCCTACATGTATGCAATCATGTAAAGATGAATATAAGAACATGTGAGTGTATAATCATGTCAGAGCAAGCAATGAGTTACATGTATCTTGGCTATATGCATCAGAGAAGATGATGTAAATAGAATAGGTGTGCCTACATGTTCATGAGTCCTTCTTGCCAACAATATGTGCAGCAGCAATAGATCATCATGCACATGAGTGTGATGCATATACTTACCTTGTGGTCTTGAGCTGGCTTTGGAAGAGATGAGCTTGAGAAAACAAGGTTAGATAACACAAGAACACTCTAAATAAAGCAAGTTCAGGAAACCACAAGAGTACCAAGGCTGGGATGACATGTAATGAGTGAGTACTTAGTACTTCATTTGGATATAAACATGTCCCCAAAGATAAAAGATATGCAATGAATTCCAAAGATTTTCATCCCCTAGATTTGAACTCTTTCCCCCCCTGAATTTGATATTGGATAATGGGATAAGGTAGGGTAAGTGAAAATCAGAGCAAGAAATATTAAAGCAAGAAATGGCACAATCAACTATATATTAACATGTATTTCCCCTCTTAAAGACATGTGACTTCTCTCCTCTATTGTTAACAAGCATCTGGAGAAGCTAAGATGTGCTTTCTCTCCCATGTGATAAGCTTTGATGTGCTCTCTCTCTCTCCCCCTTTGACATCAGTTTCCAAGAAGGGAACTTCCGGAGTATGAGTCAAATAGGTTTGGTCCTTGAGACACACTACAAAGCAACATGTAGTATATGATGCGGATAGAGGATAAGAAACATTGAGTGGAGCCGAAGAAGAAATGAAATATGCAATGGAAAAAAGTTTTCTCAGCTGTGAAATCGGTAAAGCCGATCCATTTTCATCAGTGACACCGAGTTGGAAGTGTCATGGATAAGGCATATCGGTCAGACCGAGTTAGTCCCCGTCGGTTGTACCGATGAACTATCTACAAGTAATCCCTGTAGTTCGGCCTAGCCGATAGGCATGAATCGGTGAGTCCGAGTTCAATCTTGAGAAAACTCTTGTCAACTCAGCTCACTTGGCAATTGAAATCTCACAAGGATTTGCAAGGATTTTACTAAAAGATTTGCAATGAATTAGAAAGGGAAACTCACAAAAGAAAAGAGATCTAGATGAAGTTTTTTTTGAAAAGAGGGACAAGATAGCAAGAACCATCTGCAAAAACACAAAGCATAGAAACACTAGAAAACTTCATCTAGAGGGGGGTCGGCAACAAAGTCACCAATGTTAGAGTATACTGACCGAGGAGTCAAGTGACAACACTTGATCATAGGTCATACTCATTGTTTAAGTTCAAAATGGGGTTACCATTTCTCATTTAAGCATTTTGATGTATTCACATCTCGTTGAGTTGCTTTGACTCATGAATTGGTTGTGTTGATCTTTGTCATGTAGTTGAACTTGCGTTGGATGCTCAAGGTTGATGTAGTCCATATAGAGTTGAGAGCACCACTTGTAGTGTGAGTTCATCTTCCTACATGGGTTAGTCCTGCAAGGAAGAGCACTTGTGTATCCAAAATGACAATCGTGAAACTTTATACCAAATGAAATTGGATATATAGAAATCGTCAAAGGATATGTTGAGTGAGCTCATCCTTCCTTGTATTCCACAACCATATAGTAGAAACTTGGTGATGTAGAGATTGCTTAAGATGTGAGTGACTTGCAATCTCATAGATTTGGGCTCATCCAAGTACCTACAAGGGTTAGATAACATGCAAGGGTACAAGTATAGATCCTAGACATACGATCATCATATTAAAAGAAATATCAAGGATTAGTCATAGAAAGGCTCATGACTTGAATGCATCTATATGGAGTTCCTACTCCAAGGTTGATGCATTTTAACCTCTCAAACAGCAAAACACTTCCTCATCAAGCGGTTTGGTGTATATATCTGCCAATTGTTTATCGGTACGAACATGCTTAACATTGATGTCTCCTTTAGCAACATGACCCCGAATGAAATGATGAAGAACTTCAATATGCTTAGTTCGAGAATGTTACATGGGATTGTGAGCAATCTTAATAGCACTTTCATTATCACAAAGCAATGGAACATGTTTCACATATCCCATAATCCTTAAGGGTTTGGGTCATCCAAAGTAATTGAGCACAACATGATCCGACGTCAATGTATTCCGCTTCGGCGGTGGATAAGGATACTGAGTTTTGTTTCATGGAGGACCAAGATACAAGAGATCTACCAAGAAATTGACAAGTACCCAAAGTGAATTTTCTATCGACCTTGTCTTTGGCATAGTCCGAGTCGGAGTAGCCAACAAGATCGAAAGAAGACATCTTAGGATACCAAATGCCAAAGCGGGCCGCTTGATATCATGCACACATGCACACACTTAGCATAATATCGAGATAGGAGGCACATAGATATAATAATGAAGCAATCATAGAGCAGTAAACCTTTTGGTCAACCGGTTTGCCATCCTTGGTCAAGTCAAGATGTCCACTAGTAGGCATGGGTGTTTTCATACCTTTGCTTTCACTACAAGAAATATGCTAACTTGTGACCTTGACTATTGGTCACTCAAAGGTCACTATTTTCCATTTGCGACCTTTTTGTGACAAAAAAACAGAAGGTCAAAAGCTGGCCGTCGTAAACTGACATTCACGACCTTCTCTGTGAGAAGGTCGTAGACGTGTACGACCAAAATATGCCTATTGTTTTGTTTTGGTCACTAGCAACCTCCCCAGGCCATGTAGGCATCCAACGTGGCAAGCTGGTGTGGCGCAAGAATCAGCCCGGTCCAATTAGGTTTTCTTCATGGGCCTAGCCCAACAACATGGGTCTAGCCAACAATTCAGCCTTTGATTTCTTTGCATGGCCCTTTTAACAGCAGGTTTTCTTTTTGATCATGTATTTTTATGGGCCATTTCTTTGTTGTGCCTCTCATGTTTTTCCCTCAAAAATAATTGTCCAATATAACTTGGGCCTAGCCCAGTTCCGAAAAAATTGATCCAATCCAAAAAAATTATTATGCCATTGACATTACAACACATCACACCACAAGCTATCTTGGGCCAAGCCCAGTTTTGATACATTTTCAAAGCAACATGCAATGTTATTATATTACAACCATTCATTCCAGCAATAATATTTGAGGCTGGCTGGCTGGCTGAGCCTAACGCTGAGCCTAAGCTATTCCAGCAATTCCAGCAATACTACTGACTGACTGCAGGCTAACTAAGTTTTTACATGGCGCTGCTGCATTTGCATTTACATGAAAAAAATAGTACTAGCCTATCTGGTACTTCACAGCAACCAAACATGTAATCTGCTTAATGGAAAGATTTCTTCTCCAAGTCCTGCTTCTCCCTTAGCAATGACAGCCTGATGCAAAACATCTGAGCATTCAAAAGAGAACAAAAGGTATGTCACTGATAGAATACAGAGTACTTTTAAAACAAAAGGTAAAGATACACCAGTATATTATCATCCTACTTATTATTATTCTCCAGAATATGGCTATTCATCAAAATTCGAAATTGAATTGGCACATATGAGAAACTTAGCAGCAAACGAGCATGGAATGTTTCACATACACGACAAGGTTTAAAAACCATCATTTAAAGTTACAGCAGATCGAAGTTCCATTTGAGTATATGGAATAACATTCATATTCAATCAATAGTACCCATTAAACTACCAGGTGCATGATGGAATTAAACAAAGCTATTCATCTTGCCATCTGTTGTAACAGAGCAACTATGTCAAAGTTAATTATGCGTATGTCACTTGATACATGCATCATGCATAAGGACATCAAGCATCAGGCATAAGGACATCAAGCATCAGGCCTATATCTGTTCAGCAAGACAGGTACATACCTTTGTGTCGATGCAATGGATGGGGCTGCAGTTGAACATATGGTCCGCGGCATCGTTGACGCTGGACGTCGCACGTACTTGTCCATTTAGAAGTATGCCATGAAAGATGTTACACAAGCAAGTATTAGCATAAAGTAGAGCTTCTACAGTACATGCAAGCTTTAGATATGAAGGACCAAGCAAACTATTGTGGAAAATATCTAAAGTTACAGAAAAGCATGTATTGGTCTAAGAGACTAATATAGTAAGTTCATTGACTGAGTCACATGAGATTGACATTCACAAGCTATTTGCATTTTTATTTAGAACTGCGTCACACCATTTACATTACTAGTTATGTATTGACATACTTATCTAAAAGAACATATATAGAAACATATGAATTTTATTTCTGGATACCAATACAGAAGTACTAAAAAAACAAGACTACACATTAGTAGAAGGTAACAAGAGCTCATTACACAAGTTTTGCTAGCAATTAGGGGACCCTGGTTCCTATACTGACCACATTTGGGTATATCCTACCCTACCAGTGGCTAAATAGTGCAACTTTATGACTGTCATGTTGTACTAGACCTCATGTTGTACAAGACCTGCAGCGCACCTTGCCGCGCACAGCCCGGTCCTAACGATTGTGCCTAAGCATGTGTATCGAATAGGCAAGCTTAGCATGTTTTGTTGACGATGTATCACCTAAAAGGCTTGTACTGTCAGAGTGATTACCAACAACAGCAGCGAGGAACAGAAGCAGAGTAGCAAAGCAATGCTTATGGAGAACTTGGCATGCATGCAGAGTGACACAAACTCATCATCACACGATATTAATACTGTAAACTCCACACTTACTCGCACACTAGTGATTACCAGCACCAGCAATGATGAACGGAAGCTAATAGTATGGGCATGCAGAGTGACACAAACTCAACATTAGACAATATGAATACTGTAAACCCCAAACTCACTCGGACAATGCAATGTTTTGAAGCAAGCTCTATGCAGAGTAATGCAAACTTATGGAACATATGAGTAACACACAAAATGGCAAGCACAGGTGCACTGACAGTGGTAGCTACTGTCAGGTTCAGCAGGACACACTTAGACACACTTATTATTAGTGCTGGTAGAACAGAGCAGTGGTGCTGCAGCAATGGCGTGGCATGGCACGGGCAGACAGGCAGACATGCCGGCGCGTGCATGGCAAAAAAGAAATACCAGGGGCCTGGACCTCGTGGCATGCCAGAAAAGGATCATGTAGGAGTCACGGGTCTGAGGGGTTAGGGTACAGGAGAAGCTGAGGCAGGAACACCTCAAAGATATTCACAAGGTCTGCAGCAACGGCAGGACAACAGCAAAAATGTGGTGCTTCAGTTGGTAAAAATCCTCAAAGTCAAGACTAGTAAACTAGTTCTGATATATCGATTTGTATGGGTAAGCTTCTGTAAGTTCAACCCTGACCTTCCATGCACCACCCTGGTAAATACCTGCAGCAAGGAAACAGAGGAAGCCTACCAATTAGGCACCAAATGAATTTTTAAGTGCTAGAGAGCAGATTGAAGGATCAAAATGTTACCATATAACATCAGACTAAATACCACTAAAAGAACACCACAATGACTTGAAAAGCAATGCGGCAGAGGCAGCTAACATATACTACTTGCAAACTGGAAAGATATTGATTGTAGAATCCCATCTGAACTTCTGAACCATGCATACAACACCGAGACTACCATGGACAGAACAACAAATGGCTTAACAAGGAGTTATTTTACAAAATGGAAAGCTAACAGCTCTTCATAGGGAAGTAAAAGCAGTTAGCAAGATGGAATGGCCTAGAAAATGCAGCATATCCTTTCCAGAATACACAACCTCTTAAAGTCAGAGCACTACAAAACTCCAATTGCACACAAATGCAAGAGTTCACCTAGAGAAACCCACACTATGCAATCCTAAGCAATTGCACTAGAAAACTTTGTCAGCAAGTGGCTCCGACTATGAATGGAAAACGCTCAAGCAGGTCAACAAAATGGGTGTATCACATCTAATGTAGTAGATGGCAAGGCACATGAATTAGCAAGGTTGTATAAATGTTCCAACTATCCACCTATTTACAAATGGGTTGTTGGTGAGCCCACTTGCTAGCAGGCAAATCTTGCGAAACTGCTGGAAAAAGAAGCAAGCTATTCGATCAAATCTGGGTCTCGAGAAGGGTATTGCATCTGATCTCGAATGTAGCATCAATTTGACGCAATCAAATCATAAGAAGGGGGCAGCAGAAGAGATGGATATACCAGAACTTGAACTCGGGGAGGCGGCGGATGAAGGGCTTGAACTCTTTGTCGCCACGGGTGGGGAGCACGGGGCCGGCCTGGTCGAGCGCCTCGAGCTCCGGGTCAACCATGGGGGAGAGGAAGCCGATGAGGAGGTTGAGGAGGTAGATGCCGAGGCCGTAGGAGACGATGTAGAAGCCCTGCATGTAGTAGACCCGCGGCGCATAGACGGCAGCGGCCAGCAGCATGCCCGCCCACCGCCCCGCCGTGTGCGGCTCCGGTGGCGGCGGCGTAAGCGCCTGCGCCGTCATGGCCACCGCGAGCTCGCACGAGGATGGCGCCGCCTTGGATTGGGCATTGTGCCCTGCGCCTGCACCTGCGCGAGTGAGAGGGAGGAAGGGTGGGGTGGGCGATTGGTTGCGGTTTGATTGGTTGCGGATCGAGGAGAGGTCAACAGCGGGGTGGTGCGGCCGCCGTGGGCGAGGACGACGGCGGGGTGGGGGTGGCCGCCATGGGCGAGGATGACGGCGGGGTGGTGGCGGCCGTCGTGGGCGAGATCGACGACAGGGTGGGGGCGGCGGTTGTGGACAAGCACGGCGGATCCGGGCAGGGCTGGGGACGGGACCGGGGGAGGATGGGATCTACACGAGGCCGTCTTCGGGGTTTGTGGCGTGGTGGAGGCAGCCG